>NC_064627.1:259489494-259609077 GCF_023864275.1 Schistocerca cancellata | reverse complement strand
GAGGGGGAGAGGGGGAGAGGGGGGGAAAGAGAGGGGGAGAGGGGGGGAAAGAGAGGGGGAGAGGGGGGGGGAAAGAGAGAGGGAGAGGGGGGGAAGAGAGAGGGAGGGGGGGGAAAGAGAGACCAAACACCGCAAATGCCAAATACACTTCAAACTTGCAAGCCTCACTCAGACAAACATACCACCAAACAAATGAACACTACACAGCTACAAAAACACATAATGGCAGCGAAAACTCAGCCCATGTTTGAAAATTTGTAGAAAGGGTGTTGTCAAATGATTACTAGTCACAGAAATCAGCATATTCACCTTGCCAAAACATATGACAAAACACTACAACATTAAAACCATGTTGTTGTTGTTGTTGTTGTTGTTGTTGTTGTTGCCGTCTTCAGTCCTGAGACTTGTTTGATGCAACTCTCCATGCTACTCTATCCTGTGCACGTTTCTTCATCTCCCAGTACTTAATACAACCTACATCCTTCTGAATCTGTTTAGTGTACTCATCTCTTGGTCTCCCTCTATGATTTTTACCCTCCACACTGCCCTCCAATGCTAAATTTGTGATACCTTGATGCCTCAGAATATGTCCTACCAACCGGTCCCTTCTTCTTGTCAAGTTGTGCCACAAACTCCTCTTCTCCCCAATTCTATTCAATACCTCCTCATTAGTTATGTGATCTACCTATCTAATCTTCAGCATTCTTCTGTAGCACCACATTTCGAATGCTTCTATTCTCTTCTTGCCAAACTATTTATCGTCCACGTTTCACTTCCATACATGGCAACACTCCATGCAAATACTTCAGAAACGACTTCCTGACACTAAAAATCAATACTTGATGTTAACAAATTTCTCTTCTTCAGAAACAAATTCCTTGCCTTTGCCAATCTACATTTTATATCCTCTCTACTTCGACCATCATCAGTTATTTTGCTCCCCAAATAGCGGAACTCCTTTACTACTTTAAGTGTCTCATTTCCCAATCTAATTCCCTCAGCGTCACCCGACTTAATTCGACTACATTCCATTATCCCCATTTTGCTTTTGTTGATGTTCATCTTATATCCTCCTTTCAAGACACTGCCCATTCCGTTCAACTGCTCTTCCAAGTCCTTTGCTGTCTCTGACAGAATTACAATGTCATCGGCGAATCTCCCCCTTACCAACCACTCCATCCCTTTCATGCCCCTCGACTCTTATAACTGCCATCTGGTTTCTATACAAATTGTAAATAGCCTTTCGCTCCCTGTATTCTACCCCTGCCACCTTTAGAATTTGAAATAGAGTATTCCAGTCAACATTGTCAAAAGCCTTCTCCAAGTCTACAAATGCTAGAAATGTAGGTTTGCCTTTCCTTATTCTATTTTGTGAGATAAGTCGTAGGGTCAGTATTGCCTCACGTGTTTCAACATTTCTGCGGAATCCTAACTGATCTTCGCCGAGGTCGGCTTCTACCAGTTTTTCCATTCGTCTGTAAAGAATTCGCATTAGTATTTTGGAGCTGTGACTTATTAAACTGATAGTTTGGTAATTTTCACATCTGTCAACACCTGCTTTCTTTGGGATTGGAATTATTATATTCTTCTTGAAGTCTGAGGGTACTTCGCCTGTCTCGTACATCTTGCTCACCAGATGGTATACTTTTGTCAGGACTGGCTCTCCCAAGGCAGTCAGTAGTTCCAATGGAATGTTGTGTACTCCCAGGGCCTTGTTTTGACTCAGGTCTTTCAGTGCTCTGTCAAACTCTTCATGCAGTATCGTATCTCCCATTTCATCTTCATCTACATCCTCTTCCATTTCCATAATATTGTCCTCAAGTACATCGCCCTTGTATAGACCCTCTATACACTCCTTCCACCTTTCTGCTTTCCCTTCTTTGCTTAGAACTGGGTTTCCATCTGAGCTCTTGATGTTCATACAAGTGGTTCTCTTATCTCCAAAGGTCTCTTTAATTTTCCTGTAGGCAGTATCTATCTTACCCCTAGTGAGATAACCCTCTACATCCTTACATTTGTCCTCTCGCCATCCCTGCTTAGCCATTTTGCACTTACTGTCTATCTCATTTTTGAGACGTTTGTATTCCTTTTTGCCTGCTTATTTACTGCATTTTTATATTTTCTCCTTTCATCAATTAAATTCAATATTTCTTCTGTTATCCAAGGATTTCTACTAGCCCTCGTCTTTTTACCTACTTGATCCTCTGCTGCCTTCACTACTTCATCCCTCAGAGCTACCCATTCTTCTTCTACTGTACTTCTTTCCCCCACTGCTGTCAATTGTTCCCTCATACTCTCCCTGAAACTCTGTACAACCTCTGGTTTAGTCAGTTTATCCAGGTCCCATCTCCTTAAATTCCCACCTTTCTGCAGTTTCTTCAGTTTTAATCTGCAGTTCATAACCAATAGATTGTGGTCAGAGTCCACATCTGCCCCTGGAAATGTCTTACAATCTAAAACGTGGTTCCTAAATCTCTGTCTCACCATTATATAATCTATCTGATACCTTCTAGTATCTCCAGCATTCTTCCATGTACACAACCTTCTTTTATGATTCTTGAACCAAGAGTTAGCTATGATTAAGTTATGCTATGTGCAAAATTCTACCAGGTGGCTTCCTATTTCATTCCTTACTCCCATTCCATATTCACCTACTATGTTTCCTTCTCTCCCTTTTCCTACTATTGAGTTCCAGTCACCCATGACTATTAAATTTTCGTCTCCCTTCACTATCTGAATAACTTCTTTTATCTTATCATATATTTCATCAATTTTTTCATCATCTGCAGAGCTAGTTGGCATATAAACTTGTAGTACTGTAGTAGGCATGGGCTTCGTGTCTATCTTGGCCACAATAATGCGTTCACTATGCTGTTTGTAGTAGCTTACCCGCACTCCTACTTTTTTTTATTCATTATTAAACCTACTTCTGCATTACCCCTACATGATTTTGTTTACAACCCCGTATTCACCTGACCAAAAGTCTTGTTCCTCCTGCCATCGAACTTCACCAATTCTCATTATATCTAACTTCAACCTATCCATTTCCATTTTTAAATTTTCTAACCTACCTGCCCGATTAAGGGATCTGACATTCCACGCTCCGATCCGTTGAATGCCAGTTTTCTTTCTCCTGATAACGACATCCTCTTGAATAGTCCCCGCCCGGAGATCCGAATGGGGGACTATTTTACCTCCGGAATATTTTACCCAAGAGGACGCCATCATCATTTAACCATACAGTAAAGCTGCATGCCCTCGGGAAAAATTACAGCTGTAGTTTCCCCTTGCTTTCAGCCGTTCGCAGTACCAGCACAGTAAGGCCGTTTTGGTTAGTGTTGCAAGGCCAGATCAGTCAATCATCCAAACTGTTGCCCCTGCAACTACTGAAAAGGCTGCTGCCCCTCTTCAGGAACAACACGTTTGTCTGGCCTCTCAACAGATACCCCTCCGTTGTGGTTACACCTACGGTACGGCCATCTGCATCGCTGAGGCACGCAAGCCTCTCCACCAACGGCAAGGTCCATGGTTCATGGGTGTTAGGATCAAAACCATAATATACTCATTTCAGTTTGTAAATGCATAATAAACAGAAAAATAAAAATTACATTTTGCTGTTTGCAGATAAGTTGTAGATTGTGTAGCAGAGTAACTAACAACATAAATACCCAATAGCTTCATGTAAGGTATGTAAACTAAGGCATACATCCACTCTTTTACCAATTAAGCTATAACTAGAACTTTACACATAATGTAATAAAGAACATACAGTGTATCAGGTCATTAATACATATCTGAACTGTGAGCAAATGATGTATAATATTTTGCAACAATTATTCATTCATAAATGTAAATATTTTGTACCAAAAGTTTCTCTAAATATTTTTATGTACCAACAATTTTACATTAAAAAAATAAAATAACCCACTAAAGATAGCACAGAAAGTGCTGAAACATGTCTGGGCCAAAAGAAACTGAAAAGATGTCTTGCATAAGGTTGGATTCCTCGTCCTATTCTGGATATTGTTAGCTGTGGTGAACAGGGAATCCTGGCACTGCCATGAGATGCTGCATACGAAATCAGAAGGGAGACCAGCTGTGCTCTGACATGGACAAATAATGCCTTGGTTGCAGAGAGGTCAGCACTTTGACCTCTATGTGAGGATCCTAATATTGTAATCTTGCTGGCAGATAAAGGCAATGCAACCACATCCTCTCCAGACCAATGTACTTGAGCAAGATGAACCAGTTATTGGATGACACTGCATACTGGACCAAAATACAACAGAGAACTTTAGACCTTCCTCAAAACAGCATGATCTCTGATGATTTGCTGAAGAGACTTCATAAACAAGCACCTGTTCCTCCCAGACTATATGGATTGTGGAATATTCGCAAGGATACTGCACTTCTTTGACCTATTGTTATTAATATTGGGCTGCCAAAATACAATCTGGCTAAAAATGTAGCAGCCCAATTGAGCCCTTTAGTGGGAAAATGTGAGCACCACATTCGAAACTCGCGTTTTGTCTGTCGGCTCAAGAACTTGCTACTTCCACCATCAGATATTTTCATTAGTTTCGATATTGTTTCACTTTTCACTTTAGTGCCATTGCAGATATCACTATTGCTGATTATGGAGAAGCTAAAAGGGGAATTTATTGATTTGTTTAAGCACATGCTCTCCTTGGCTTACTTTTTATTTAGTAACCAATATTTTGAACAGACTGGTGACGTCACTTTGAACAGACTGACAATGTCACAATGGGTAGCCCGTTCACACCCATTGTGGCCAATATTTCTATGGAAGATTTAAAGAAGACAGCACTCCAGTCAGTGGAGATGAAATCTATGTGCTTTCAGCGATATGTGGACGACACCTTTATTACCTGGCCCCAAGGTACTGCATCACTGGATTCACCTTTACAACACCTAAATTCTCTTCATTTTAAGATCAAGTTTATGATAGAGATGCAGAAAGATAGCAAACTACTATTCCTTGGTGAATGGTGCAGAGAAAGTGGGATGACACATTGGGTCACCCTGTGTACCGTAAACCTACACTTACTTTTTACACACACACACACACACACACACACACACACACACACACACACACACACACACGAGAGAGAGAGAGAGAGAGAGAGAGAGAGAGAGAGAGAGAGAGAGAGAGAGACTTATACTTACAGGCTATCAGCTGTCACATCCTGTACAACAAAGTGTGTGCTTAGAACATTGGTTCACAGAGGATAAGCCATATCAAATTCAGACAGCTTATCTGATGTGCTACATCACCTCTGCACCGATTTTTAGAGAATGGATATTCTGAACAGTAGAGTCGCTTTTCCTTATGCCTGGTGAATGTTAGACAAAGAGAGGGGCTGGGAGAAAGTGATGACATGTCGGTCATATTTCCTCAAAAATTGAAAGATAACTGGAGAAGTTAAATGTACCTATTGTCTGCCAACTAAACTCACAGCTCTTTTATTAGGCCTAGTGAAAGATTATCTTGGTTTAAAATGCCTGGTGTCTATACAATTCCTTGTAGCTGCAAGATTTCATACGGTGGACAAACTTGTCACACTGCAGACAGATGTGTTGAATATTGATGCTACACACATCTGGACCAACCAGAGAAATCTGCATTAATATAGCAGTACAGAAAACACTATGGAATTTAAAAAAAATTCTCTGGTACAGTGTTATTAAAACAGCAGCAGAAATACACAGTTCTGCAAGTCTTCTGAACAGGGATGCAAGATACCAACTTAGCAAAGCATTGGATCCAGTGCTGGCCATGTGAAAATCACAGTGACCACAAAGAAGAACTGTTGATTGTACAAGTGATTACCTGCGGTGACAACATAGATATTCAGATGACAATGAAGAGGATGGGCATACACCAGCATAGAGACATATATCGGCAGGTGGCTCTTTACAGAGGGAGAGGGTGCTGGTTTGGCCAATGGCAGCACACAGTATTACTGACAGGCTATGTGTGCGTGTCGAAGGTGTTGGTTCTTCATCTGACAGCTGGGGTAGCTGTCTCTCTCACTACCGTTCAAGATATCTCCGCTACTGGTCACCAATTTTGGTATGTTCTTCTCTGCCTGGTGTAAATAAGCAGATTTGGTCACAGCCTCGGCAGTGTGTGTGACACACCTGATGATGTCGGTCAATCATGCTGGTGAAACGTTCAGGAAATTTCAAAATGACATCTGACACCTCACCTGAGAACCATATTTACAACTAGTCCACTGGGGAAGTCTCAACAAACACAAGTGTTAATCTGTTCTCTGAAGGCCATGTGCTGATGTTACTGACTGCCATATTAGCCACCTCATTGTATTACAATTCTACATCTTTCAAAGAAACATTTTTGTCATCTGTAAAGGGCACAATTTGTGTGTGTCATCTGCCAGATTTAGTACCAGATCTCAAAATCTGCCCTGATACCTCTTTCACAACTGACAGCAAAGTTAAATTTTGTTCCGAGAGCTTTCTATTCCCTTGATGTAAAACATTATTTTAGCCCATCTGATGACATTCCTCAGCATTTTGCAGTATTGTCTGCAATAAAATTCTGTTACCAGACTATCCACAATATTATGATACAGCTCCAGCTTTGTCCCACATAAAATTCTAATACTATTACTTGTCCATATTGATTGCTTATTAGTAATGCAATCTGTCCACACTTTTTTAATCAGAAACTGCCGTTAAAGAAAGTGATAAAAGGTCATCTGCGTTGTACACATTTAGCCCTTCAAGATTGACTGTGAATGTCTTTATTGCAAGCAGATTCTAATCTTTCAATCCTAATCTGTGGTATAACTATGTCTTGATTCCTTTCAATATTACTATCTGTGCAGCATGGTCTGACACACTGTTACTAATTTGTCACACTGTGTCCCAATTAGCTAGAACATCTATGAAGATTTTGTCCAAGAGCTTGCACAGTTTCCCTAAACTCTAATTGGAAAGTACATAGTTTGTACCAGGTGTTAAGATTCAAGTAAATCCATGAACATTCTTTTTCTGGAGAATCATTCAGAAAGTTTATATTAAAATCACCACATAAAATCAACCAGATGTCTTTGTTAAGAACTGAGGCTAACATAGCATCAAGCCTGGAGAGGAAAACCCTGTAATCTGACCTAGGAGATCTGTAGAGGCCTATAATGAAGAGTATTCATGGGGAAAATTGACTCTCTCCAGCATGACCTTCAAACATTTTGTGTTTACAATGTCTTGATATGTAAACTCTCTTAAATATAATGTATTTGGCATAAATGGCCATTCTTCTCTTCTGCAATGTATCCTTACATAGAAATCAGGTAAGGTGCACCCCCTCCCTCTTCCCCCAAAGGAAGCTGTAGTATTTCTCTCTGGTACACCGCAAATATGCAGTTTACATATTGGATATGAAGAATCCATCTAATTTTATGGAGCAATTTAACATCTTATGCAACACCAAAATCATAAAGGCACAAGAGAGAGAACTGAAACACAGAGTAGTTGGCTCTATTGTCCATCACAAACTTGTTAAGTTCATTTGTAATGTATGTGAGGAAGACATAGATATAATAAAATATCCAAACTCACATTTTATTTCATACTTGCAGTCACTATCATTTGGCAACCCTACACCACAGTAAACAATTTACATTAATAGTGCTCATGTAAGAATGCAAGAAGAATATACTTACCTAATATACCTCACTGCCAAGCCAAAGTCAGCAATCGCACACTCTCCATTCTTTTTGACAAGTATATTTTTACTCTTAATATCTCTGTGTGAAATGGCAGGTTTGCCTCTAGTTCCAAAAATTTCTGTATGCAAATGAGCTACACCACTTGCTGCCGATAATGCTAGAGTTAACAGAGACGACGAGTCTAGCACGTGTGTTTGAAGATAGTCGTGA
Source organism: Schistocerca cancellata (assembly GCF_023864275.1). NCBI lineage: Eukaryota > Metazoa > Arthropoda > Insecta > Orthoptera > Acrididae > Schistocerca > Schistocerca cancellata. Next base: position 259,601,149 of record NC_064627.1, on the reverse strand, counting down.
AGAGACCCATTTTCATGGTAGTCCGTTATTAATAGCATTTGGGTCCAAGAGCCTGTACCTTTAATATCGGCAGCTATGAATCCTGGAAAAGAAACAATCAAGGTTGTAGTACTGATTTGTGTTACACATTACAATAAAAAAGGAACATTAAATATTATGCTACTAATAGACAAAATTAACTATAGTAACATACCACCAATGAACATAACTTGCACTTAGGTGACAGAAGTCATGAGATACTTCCTAGTATCATGTCAGACCCCTACAGTGCAACAACCTGACATTGCATGGTTCAACAGGTCGTTGGTAGCCCCATGCAGAAATACTGAGCCATGCTGCCTCTATAGCCATCCAGAATTCTGGAAGTGTTGCTAGTGCAGGGTTTTGTGCACAAACTGACCTCTTGGTTCTGTCCCATAAATTTTCAATGGGAGTCATGTTAGGTGATTGAGTGGCCAAACCATTTGCTCAAATTGTCCAGTCAAACCAAATATGAACAACTGTGGCCCAGTGATACGGTGAACTGTCACCCGCAAAAACTCCAATGTTGTTTAGGAACTTTAAGTCCATGAATGGTCTTAAAGTAGCTGAACATAACCATTTCTGGTCAATGATCACTTCAGTTTGACCAGAAAACACAATCACTTCCGTGTAAACACAGCCCACACTGCTTGAAACCAACACCAGGTTGCACAATGCCTTGTGTACCACCTTGGATCCATGGCTTCGTGCGATCTGCACCACACGCTAACCCAACTATCAGCTCTTACCAACTGAAATCTGGACTCATCTGAGCAAGACACTATTCACCCGTTGTCTAGAGTCCAACTGATATGGGCATGAGTCCCGGAGAGGCACTGCAGGTGATGTAGTGCAGTTAGCAAAGGCACTCGCATCATTCGCCTGTTGCCACAGCCCGTTAACATAAAATCTTGCTGCACTCTCCAAATAGATATGTTCATTGTATTTATTTGTCATATGTCCCACACTGACTTCTGCGATTATTTCAGGCAGTGTTGTTTGGCTGTTACCACTGTCAACTCTATGAAAATGCCACTGCTCTGTCCCCTTAAGTGAATGCAGTTGACGAATGCATTGTCTGTGGTATGAGGCAACACCTGAAATTTGGTACATTGGGCGCACTCAACACTGCGGATCTCTGAATGTTGGATTCGCTAACAACTTCTGAAATGGAATGTCCCATGCATCTAGCTTCAACTACCATTCTGCATTCAAAGTCTGTTAATTTCTGCAGTGCAGCCAAAAATTACCATGGAAACCTTTTCACACCAATCACATGAGTACAAATGACAGTTTTGTCAATGCACTGCCCTTTTTGTACCTTATGTACATGACACTACCACCACTTGTATATGTGCATATCACTATCCCATGACTTTCATCACTCCAGTGAATTTATATTGCAGAATAGGATTTTTCAAATAATTAAACTGGGGAAACATAGTGTGAATCCTTTGTGATGTTAAAGTCTCATGAGAGAGTGTTAAAGTCTGTTACATTTAGTATTAACAGCTACGAAGGAAGTGATGCAGCAAGGCTTATGAAGTAGGCAAAGCAAGCTTTAAGGCAGTCTCTTGAGATCTGTAGCCACAGCAACCACCCAGACCTCCATCTCCCCCCCCCCCCCCCTCCCCCAACAACACTCCCAGCTTGGAGTATGCAGGCTGTTTGAAGTGGCCTGCTCTCATATGGAATCATACGTTTTGCACAGTGATTTTCTTTATTTTGTATTTCTTACAGTTGCGGGGTTGTTATTTTATCTGACATTACTATTGACTGTCAAAAGCAAGTTCAACAAATGTTATTCAGGGGAGAAAAGCAACATAGCTCTCTCAGCCTGGGCACTGTCATACAGGGTCATCCAAGAGAATGGTTTGAGCATTATGGGCCTAAACTGCCACCAAGTATTCTTGATACAGGCCCCAGTCATTCTGTTATTATTGATAACATGCCTACTATGGCAAAAGCGAAACAGCAGACAATTAGCTTTGGTGTCAAAATGTTGAAGTAAGTGATAAATTTAAATAGGTGGAGGTTATGGACCTAACATCTCTCCATAAGCCACAGTTGTCTACATACAAAATATACAAGTTGACAAATACATAAAGGCTTACAGTCATTGGCCAGTCACCTTGTCACTGCATTACAACACAGAAGAATGGATGTGGACCAAATTGAAGGTTACAATGCCAGCAATAATAAAAAAAAATAATAAAAACAACAACAACATCTACAGTATGGCACTCGAAAATGTAGCTATAATAAAGCCACTTCTGAAAACTTGAGCAAAGCAACCAACCTTACACAGCACATCATGGAAAAAGCTATGTAGAATGAAACTATTTTTAAAAATTTGTTATAAGAAATGACGTGACAATAAGTAATGCCAATGTTACTTCAAGCATGTCATACAATAAGAGCGAGTGGGGAAAAAAAAACCACACACACACAACCACACACACACGGGACTTAACAATAAGACAGGAGAATAGGGAAGCCTACAAGGCTGCAAAAAATATGGCAAAAAGAGCAGTGGCAAAAGCAAAGGCTGAGGCAATGGAAGATGCATATGAAAAGCTGGAAAGGCAGGATGGCAGGCAACTCATACGGATTGCTAAAGCAAGAGATAAGGCGACCAAGGGCATATCAATAATGAGGCAAATAAAGGATCAATCAGGTGTAGTATTACATGACCTTGAGAAAATCCTGAATTGGTGGTGGGAATACTTTGAAGGGCAAATGATAATTAATTTAGACCCTCAGCTGCCGACAGGTGGTGTTGATATACCTCAATGGGGACAGCTGGAAATGTGCGCCCCGGCCGGGACTCGAACCCGGGATCTCCTGCTTACGTGGCAGACGCTCTATTCATCTGAGCCACCGAGGACACAGGTGAATAGCCCAACTGCAGGGACTTATCCCTTGCACGCTTCCTGTGAGACCCACATTCCCAACTGCCCACACTCTACGTATGTAATGTACCTAATAGATATTTGCCCATCCACTCATTGTGGACAGTTGGGAATGTGGGTCTCACAGGAAGCATGCAAGGGATAAGTCCCTGCAGTCACACTATTCATCTGTGTCCTTGGTGGCTCAGATGGATAAAGCATCTGCCATGTAAGCAGGAGATCCCGGGTTCGAGTCCCAGTTGGGGCACACATTTTCAGCTGTCCCCATCGAGGTATATCAACAATGCCTGTCTGCAGCTGAGGGTTTCAATTAATTATGATTTACTCTAGAGAAGCTGCACAGTCATCAATGGTATCTGTTCTTTCAAGAACAGTTACTATCTTCATATATACTTTGAAGGGCTATTGAATAAGGAAAAGGTACGAGAGAAGTATGATGATAGATATATAAATGAAGGAATGACCCAAAATATAAGGAGGGAAGAAGTCAAACACACAATGAAGAAAATGAAAAATGGGAAGGCCCTAGGGGCAGACCAAATTCCAACAGAAGCATGGAAAAGTCTTGGAGAATAGGGAACTGTTGTTCTCTGGGATCTAATGCAGAAGATCTGGAAAGGAGAAAGAATGCTGCATGCGTGGAGGAGGGGAAAGGGGGTATCCAAAACTGTGGAAATTATAGAGGGATAAAACTGATCTCTCACACAATGAAGATCTGGGAAAGGGTAATTGAGAATAGGTTGTGTCTAGAAACTGAAGTACGTGAAGAACAGTTTAGGTTTATGCCGGGAAGAGGGACAACCGAAGTGATATTTGCACTAAGGCAACTGATGGCAAGGCACAGAGAAGTACAAGACGAACTGCATATGGCCTTTATCGATCTTAAGAAGGCATATGACAGAGTGCCGAGGCAAGAGATATGGAGATGTTTGAGAAGTAAATGCATGCCACAAAAAATATCAAGGTGGTAGAAGACATGTATGAAGGTCAAGGTCAAGGTCATAAGTCAGGAGCAGTGCAGGTGCAACAAAGGCATTTCCTGTGAGAGTAGGACTACATCAGGGATCTGCCCTCAGCCCATATCTCTTTGACCTTGTCATGGATGTACTAGTCAAAGATTTAAAAAAAGAGGCACCTTGGAGCATGATGTTTGCCGATGATGATGTAATCTGTGAACCCACTCAGGAGGCACTTCAACACAAGCCTGAACAAAGGAGAAAAGCTAGAGGAAAGGGAAATGAGAATTAGCAGGGTGAAAACAGAGTATGTGTGTACAAAGGATGCCAAATACCTATGTATTAACCTGCAAGGAGAACAACTGATGCTGGTCAAGAAATTTAAATACCTAGGCTCTTACATGCAAAGTGATGGGGGACTGGAGGCCGAAATACAGCACAGGATAAACAGTGGATGGATGAACCAGAGGAAACTGAGCGGAGTACTGTGTGATAAGAAGGTTAGCTGCAGAATGAAAGGAAAGCTTTACAAGTCTGTGGTGATGCCTGTGATGCTGTATAGCACAGAAACTTGGTCAATTACAAAAGCCCAAGAGAAAAAGATGGAAGTGGCAGAAGTGAGAATGTTAAGGTGGATGAGTGGGGTGACGCAAAAGGATAGACTAAGGAATGAGTACATCAGGGGAACAGGGAAAGTGGGACCCATAGGGAAGAAGATCCAAGAGAGTAGGCTAAGATGGTATGGACATGTGCAGAGAAGAGGGGAGTACTACGTTGGGAGAAGAATTGAAGACCCAGAAATTGAAGTACGAAGGAGAAGAGGAAGACTGAAACTGAGGTTGGAAGGGCAAGGTAGCAGGGGATCTAAAGGAGAAAGGATGGCTTAGAGAAGAAGCAGTGGATAGACATTTCTGGAAGAGAAGGATCCATCAAAGCAATGCCAACCCCACATGATGTGGGAAAAGGCTGTGATGGTGGTGATGGGAGCTATGGGACTAAACGGCAAGGTTATTAGTCGCGCGATTCCAAAGTCACACGCGCAAGAGAGGGGGTCCAGCAAAAGTGGACAGACCCAGTCAAAGGAGTCAAACTATAAAACAAGGAAGTTGAAAGACACACAGTACAAGGTAGAAAAGAGTAACCAAAATCTAAGAACTGGAAAAACAGAGGAATAAGAGAGTGATCTTTGCAGGAGGGAGTAATCATGGGTTCCAGACTGAGAAATCATGAAACCTCAACCACAACCACCCTAAAAAAAATAAAAACCACTTCCATGGAGGAAACTGATGACCAGCTCAACCATCTGTGAATCGTCTGCTAATATTAAAATTAAGGAATCTAGAAGACTATACTTAGTATGAAGAGTCACAAGAAGGGGGCATTCCATCAATACACATGATACTGTCAGTCTGGTTCCACAGCCACATTGTGTGGGTGGTTTGTTACGCAAGAGGAAACAATGAGTGAGCCTGATCTGACCAATGCTTAGATGGCATAAGACAGTGGACTCCTTCAGAGGAGCGGAAGGAAGAGCGCCACACTGCAGCAGACTCCTTGATTGTGATGACTTTATTACTGAGAGCTGTATTGCAGCAGGAGTCATTCCACTTTTTGGCAAAGAAGGATTTGATGTAGATCCGCTTACCCACAGCTGGAATCGTGAAAGGCAATGGAAGGTAAATATCTGCTTCAGTAGCCAACAGTCAGCCAGTTCATTCCCTGTGATGGCCACATGACTTGGGACCCAGAGAAAGACAACTGATAAGGTGGCACGGCCAAGGGCAGAGAAGTCATGGATAGCAGAGACCAAAGGGTGACGACAGTGCCATCGGCCGATAGCCTGCAGATTGCTCATTGAGTTGGTACATATTAAAACACTGTGGAGGGAGGCCTAAGTAATAAAAAGGATGGTCCTGTTAAAGGCCAGCAGCTCTGCTGTGAACACACTGCACGATTCCAGCAACAAATGGTGTTCTAAGTCAGTTGTTGTTGTTGTTATCTTCAGTCCAGAGACTGGTGTGATGCAGCTCTCCACGCTACCCTATCCTGTGCAAGTTTCTTCATCTCCCAGTACCTACTGCAACCTACATCCTCCTGAATCTGCTTAGTGTATTCATCTCTTGGTCTCCCTCTACGATTTTTACCCTCCACGCTGCTCTCCAATGCTAAATTTGTGATCCCTTGATGCCTCAGAATATGTCCTACCAACCGGTCCCTTCTTCTTGTCAAGTTGTGCCACAAACTCCTCTTTTCCCCAATTCTATTCAGTACCTCCTCATTAGTTATGTGATCTACCCATCTAATCTTCAGCATTCTTCTGTAGCACCACATTTCGAAAGCCTCTATTCTCTTCCTGTCCAAACTATTTACCGTCCATGTTTCACTTCCATACATGGCTACACTCCATACAAATACTTTCAGAAATGACTTCCTGACACTTAAATCTTTCCTCGATATTAACAAATTTCTCTTCTTCAGAAACACTTTCCTTGCCATTGCCAATCTACATTTTATATCTTCTCTACTTCGACCATCATCAGTTATTTTGCTCCCCAAATAGCAAAACTCCTTTACTACTTTAAGTGTTTCATTTCCTAATCTAATTCCCTCAGCGTCACCCGACTTAATTCGACTACATTCCATTATCTCCTCGTTTTGCTTTTGTTGATGCTCATATTATATCCTCCGTTCAAGACACTGTCCATTCCGTTCAACTGCTCTTCCAAGTCCTTTGCTGTCTCTGACAGAATTACAATGTCATCGGCGAACCTCAAAGTTTTTATTTCTTCTCCATGGATTTTAATACCTACTCCGAAATTTTCTTTTTTGTTTCCTTTACTGCTTGCTCAATATACAGATTGAATAACATTGGGGAGAGGCTACAACCCTGTCTTACTCCCTTCCCAACCACTCCTTCCCTTTGATGCCCCTCGACTCATAACTGCCATCTGGTTTCTGTACAAATTGTAAATAGCCTTTCGCTCCCTGTATTTTACCCCTGCCACCTTTAGAATTTGAAAGAGAGTATTCAGTCAACATTGTCAAAAGCTTTCTCTAAGTCTACAAATGCTAGAAACGTAGGTTTGCCTTTCCTTAATCTTTCTTCCAAGGTAAGTCGTAAGGTCAGTATTGCCTCACATGTTCCAATATTTCTACGGAATCCAAACTGATCTTCCCCGAGGTCAGCTTCTACGAGCTTTTCCATTTGTCTGTAAAGAATTCGCGTTAGTATTTTGGAGCTGTGACATATTAAACTGATAGTTCGGTAATTTTCACATCTGTCAACACCTGCTTTCTTTGGGATTGGAATTATTATATTCTTCTTGAAGTCTGAGGGTACTTCGCCTGTCTCATACATCTTGCTCACCAGATGGTACAGTTTTGTCAGGACTGGCTCTCCCAAGGCTGTCAGTAGTTCTAATGGAATGTTGTCTACTCCTGGGGCCTTGTTTCGGCTCAGGTCTTTCAGTGCTCTGTCAAACTCTTCACGCAGTATCGTATCTCCCATTTCATGTTCATCTACATTCTCTTCCATTTCTATAATATTGTCCTCAAGTACATCGCCCTTGCATAGACCATCTATATACTCCTTCCACCTCTCTGCTTTCCCTTCTTTGCTTAGAACTGGGTTTCCATCTGAGCTCTTGATGTTCATACAAGTGGTTCTCTTATCTCCAAAGGTCTCTTTAATTTTCCTGTAGGCAGTATCTATCTTACCCCTAGTGAGATAACCCTCTACATCCTTACATTTGTCCTCTCGCCATCCCTGCTTAGCCATTTTGCACTTACTGTCTATCTCATTTTTGAGACGTTTGTATTCCTTTTTGCCTGCTTATTTACTGCATTTTTATATTTTCTCCTTTCATCAATTAAATTCAATATTTCTTCTGTTACCCAAGGATTTCTATTAGCCCTCGTATTTTTACCTACTTGATCCTCTGCTGCCTTCACTACTTCATCCCTCAGAGCTACCCATTCTTCTTCTACTGTACTTCTTTCCCCCACTGCTGTCAATTGTTCCCTCATACTCTCCCTGAAACTCTGTACAACCTCTGGTTTAGTCAGTTTATCCAGGTCCCATCTCCTTAAATTCCCACCTTTCTGCAGTTTCTTCAGTTTTAATCTGCAGTTCATAACCAATAGATTGTGGTCAGAGTCCACATCTGCCCCTGGAAATGTCTTACAATCTAAAACGTGGTTCCTAAATCTCTGTCTCACCATTATATAATCTATCTGATACCTTCTAGTATCTCCAGGATTCTTCCATGTACACAACCTTCTTTTATGATTCTTGAACCAAGTGTTAGCTATGATTAAGTTATGCTATGTGCAAAATTCTACCAGGTGGCTTCCTATTTCATTCCTTACTCCCAATCCATATTCACCTATTATGTTATCCATATTCACCTATTATGTTTCCTTCTCTCCCTTTTCCTACACTCTAATTCCAGTCACCAATGACTATTAAATTTTCATCTCCCTTCACTATCTGAATAATTTCTTTTATCTCATCATACATTTCATCAATTTCTTCATCATCTGCAGAGCTAGTTGGCATATAAACTTGTACTACTGTAGTAGGCAAGGGCTTCGTGTCTATCTTGGCCACAATAATGCGTTCACTATGCTGTTAGTAGTAGCTTACCCGCACTCCTATTTTTTTTATTCATTATTAAACCTACTCCTGCATTACCCCTATTTGATTTTGTATTTATAACCCTGTATTCACCTGACCAAAAGTCTTGTTCCTCCTGCCACCGAACTTCACTAATTCCCACTATATCTAACTTTAACCTATCCATTTCCCTTTTTAAATTTTCTAACCTACCTGCCCGATTAAGGGATCCGACATTCCACGCTCCGATCCGTAGAACGCCAGTTTTCTTTCTCCTGATAACGACATCCTCTTGAATAGTCCCCGCCCGGAGATCCGAATGGGGGACTATTTTACCTCCGGAATATTTTACTCAAGAGGACGCCATCATCATTTAACCATACAGTAAAGCTGCATGCCCTCGGGAAAAATTACGGCTGTAGTTTCCCCTTGCTTTCAGCCGTTCGCAGTACCAGCACAAGGCCACTTTGGTTATTGTTACAAGGCCAGATCAGTCAATCCTCCAGACTGTTGCCCCTGCAACTACTGAAAAGGCTGCTGCCCCTCTTCAGGAACCACATGTTTGTCTGGCCTCTTGACAGATACCCCTCCGTTGTGGTTGCACCTACGGTACGGCCATCTGTATTGCTGAGGCACGCAAGCCTCCCCACCAGCGACAAGGTCCATGGTTCATGGACGATATGTAAAAGCATATCCCACCTTTTCTATAGCAATAGAACCAACGGTGTAGTATTGGAACTCTGCAAGAATGGAACATACAAGATGGCACAAGACCATAGGGCTGACAGGGACCTTAGGACCATGAAATAGGGCAGTCCTAATTTGTGGTCTTTGCAACATCCAAGGGCAGGTGTGGGACGAAGTACATAGGGTGCATTCCAGTGACTGGAAATGGCGATCCCGACAAAGGGAAGTGAGAGACATTCCAACCAGCAATCTCACCAGTGGGCTGTTATCAGGAGGGAGACATCACTCATCTGCAAAGAGGACAGGATACATGGGATGGTCAGGGAATTGGCAAATAGCGACTGCAAAAGAAATCAGGAGTTGGCTCCACTGTTTTTGTAGAGGAGGGAACGCCTGCTTCTGCGAGGAGGCTGCAATCGGGACTAGTGTGAAGGGCACCAATAGCTAGACGCACCCCACAATGGTGAATAGAATCAAGCATTTTCAGAGCAGGAGGAGCTGCTGAGCCATAAACCTGACTACAATAATCTAGTCAGGACAAGACTAGAGCACGGTACAGATGGAGAAGAGTAGCACGGTCTGCACCCCAAGACGTGTGGGCCAGGAGGCTGATATCATTAAGCTTCCTCATGCATGTAGACTTCCAGTGGCGAATAATGGGAAACCACATCATCTTTTTATAAAAAAGTAAGGCCCAAGAAAGGGGACTGTGCTACAACATCTAGGAGCTGGTCACCTAAATAACATTGTCGATTGGGAAGTACTGCCGGTCGACGGCAAAAAGCATAACCCGCTTTTTTTGGAGGGAGAAAATTGGAAGCCATGGGAGACTGCCCATGCAGAGGTCTGTCACATGGCACCTTGAAGCCAGTGCTCAGCAAATGCTACTGATTGGGAACTGCACCAGATGCAAAAATCATTGACACGCAACTCAGGGTAACCAAAGGCATAACAGGGGTTACAAGCCCAATGACAGCTATGAGGAAGAGTGATACACTTAACACACAACCCTATGGGATACCATTCTCCTGAATCCAAGGGGTGCTGAGATGTGCCAACTCGAACCTGGATGAGCAGATAAAAATCTGAAGGTGGCCGCAAAAGCGCCAGTCATGGAGAGTAACTAAAATGTGATTGGACCGAGCCTTGTCATATGCCTTATGTAGATCAAAGAAGACAGTGAAAAGGTGCCGGCAATTAGCAAAAGCCTGTCAGATTGCTGTTTCCAATCTGAGCAAACTGTCAGTTGTACATTTTCCTTCCCATATGCTTCACTGATATGGGGACAAAATGCCCCAAGATTCGAGTACCCAACATAATCTGAAGTTAACCATCCTCTCAAGCAGTTTACTATGTACGTTCGTCGGGCTAATCGGGCAGTAGCTGTCAAGAAACATTGGGATCTTCCCGGGCTTAAGGATGGGGATAACTATACTGTCTCGCCACTGCAATGGCAAAGCACCTGTGAGCCAAATGTGGTTGAAGACCCTGAGTAGATGTTGCCTCTGGATAATGTCCAAGTGTTGGATCATTTGGTTGTGGATGGAATCCGAGCTTGGGGGCTGAGTCATATGAAGAGATAAGAGCCTGCATGAATTCCCTTTCAGTTAAAGGTTCATTATAGGGTTCAGCTTGGTGGGGGTTGTAACAGAGGGGGGTCTGCTTAACTTGACATTTCTGCTGGAGAAATTTAACAGGACAGGAGGAGGACGCCAATGCCATCACGAAGTGCATCGCAAGGCATTCTGCAAGGATCAGTAAATAGCACAGCTTGAAAGAAAAGATGCTGGACAGTTGACTCTTGGACCAAACCTGCATTGAGCCATACATCCCCAGGCAGGGGACACGGCATTCATTTTTACTTTGCTTGATAAGGTAGATAGCCTTAGCACGGAGACACTTAAAAGAAGCAGGTTGGCCTGTGTGGGGTGTTGTTTAAATCACAGTGCCCGTCAACAGTCCTGGACAGTGACTGCAACGTCGTTGGTCTACCATGGTACTTTTCAACGACGAGGGGGACCTGTGGATGGGATGACAGCAGTGCCAGGAGTATGAAGAATAGTAGCAGAGATGCCCCACATGACCACATCAATGCAATTCAAGAGAAGTGTAAGTGCGCAGCAGATATGTATAAAGGCCAATTGGCCCTGTGGAATGCCCAACATGGGGGCTGTCTGCCCGGCAGTGGCAGCAGAACGATAGAATCACTGGAAAGTGATCACTGTCACAATGATCATCATGGGTGACCAATGTAGGGAAGCCATGAGAGCAGGTGAGATCTTAAGATCAATAGCAGTAAAGGTGCCATGAGTGGCATTGAAGTGGGTAGGGGAACTGTCATTTACGAGAGGCAAATCAAAGTCTGTAATAAGCTGGTCAATTAAGAGATCACTACATATTCAAAAGGCACTCCCCCACACAGGGTGGTGACCACTGAAGTCCCCGAGGAGAAGAAATGGGCGCTGGAGTTGCTGTATAAAGGTAGACAGATCAACCTAAGGGAGTGGTCTGTGTGGAAGGAAGTAGACATTGCAAACGATGATTGCTGGAGTTGTTTCCACTCGAACCACTATTGCTTCCAATTTGGTATGAAAGGGTTCCAGTTAATAATGACATCTGAGCGAACCAAAGTGTAGGACCCCTCCAGATGCTATCCCAGGGCCAGCATGGTTTCAATGGAACACCCGATAACTACGAAACGTTGGAGAGTGGTCATCACAGAAGAGCGTTTCTTGAAGAGCAAAAGAGAACGCAGAACAGGAGGAAAAAAGACATTGTATTTCCAGTAAGTGATGATAGTATCCGTTGCAGCTCCACTAGATTATCATATGGCGAGAGTCCAGGATAGACATTAAGAAGCTAAGCAGAGGTCAGTCTCTCGGTCAGTGGTCGTCACCAACATGGATGGAGTGACATCCACAAATAAGATGTCACACTCAGGTTGCGAGGGGGGAGATGGCACCTCCAGGTGTGTGTGTGTGTGTGTGTGTGTGTGTGTGTGTGTGGGGGGGGGGGGGGCATGCATGCCCGTGTCGGAGTGGGGAGGGTTGTCCTGGGAATTATATTTTTTTCTTCTCCTTCTTCTCCTCCTCCTCATCCTCTTTCAGAGGTGGAGGAGGGCAAGGTACAGAGGGGGTACAGGTTTCTCCAAGATCCGGAAACGAAAAAGTCTGGGCGACCTTAGGGCTCACAGATGGTGCGTCTCATGATGGAGTTGTGGTGGTAGGCTTGCGGCCTGAGAGACTCTGGAGAGAGCGGTCGGGGGGAGGGGGGGGGGGGGGGGGGGCTCATCACTGGCAGGTGCCGGAGAAGGAGGGCAGGCTTCCAAAGGAGAGGGTTTGGGAACTATAGGGGAACTGGAGAGGGGGACGGGGCTGGGGTACGGAAAAGGTAGGAGGTGGACGGGATGTGGCAAAAGTTGAAGAAAGTGACTCCAGATGGAGGCTCTCATATTTGTGGCAAGCCTCAGCATAAGACAGGCAATCCAATAACTCGTACTCTTGGCTCTTCTTTTGTCTCTTGTAAGCTGGGCAAACTGGCAAGCAAGGAGAGTGCCGGTCATGACATTTGACACACAGAGTTGGTGGAACACAGTGGCTTCCCTCATGGAGTGGGTGTCCACAGGCACCACACACACAGAGGACCCACTGTACAGTGGGAAGACATGCCCAAAATGCAAGCACTGACAGCACCTCAAGGGTGATGGGACGTACGGCTTCACATCTAATCTGTAGCACTTAACCTAGACCTTCTCTGGGAGGGTATCCCCTAGAAAGCCAGAATGAAGGCGCCAGGAATGGCGCGATTGTCTTTACAACCCTTTTGCACAAGTTGAACAAAATTAATGCTGTGTCGCTGAAGATTAGCCTGGAGTTCCTCATAAGTTTGCAAGATGACATCCCTATGAAAAATCATTCCCTCCCTGTACCATATTCAGTGACTGGTGAGTGATAATAGACACTGGGACATTGCCAAGATGATCACAAGCATGTAGAGCTGCAGATTGGGCGGCAGAAGACGCTTTGATCAGAAAGCCCAACCACATGTTACTGAGACATTCCACTTCACCACACTTGTCCTCTATATTCTCCACAAAAACTAATGGCTTTGTGGCAGTGAACATGTCCCCATTTGTCCTAGTACAGACGTGGTAGTGGGAAAAGTGTTTATCCCAAGACTGCAAGCCTGGTCTTCCTCCCAAGGTGTAGCCAGGAAGGAAAGGCTGGGTCATACGAAGCAGCATTCAATGATCCTTCATTATACGAAGAGACAGCCACTTGAGAAAGGTCATATTTTTGCAGCTTGATACGCTTCATGTGCCAAGCACCCATCCTGATACCACCCACTCCAATCAGAGGCTCTCTCCATGGGTGCCACCCCACTACAGCAAGTGCCACCTGGCATGGCGGGGCATACATGGGGAGGGAACAACTAGGGTCTCCCTTTGTTGTCAGGGGGTTCAGCAAGACAGGTACATTAAAAGCCCCACCACAAGGCTGGATACACTTAGCAACCTAGCAGGATGGAGGGGGGGGGGGGGGCTATGGTGGAGAAGGTAGGGGCAGAGGAATCCACACTTCAAATGCTAGGGAGGGAGTTCTTTCCTAAATGGTTCACATTAAAAAACAGAAAATTTAGAAGTGTAGATCAAACCTCAAGTGGGGACCTGAAAGCCAAAAAGGATGAAAGAAAGCAGACAGGAGAAACAAAATTACAAGCAATTGATGGAACCAGTTGGATAGCCAGGTAAACATTGATCTGAACACAGAGAGAGGGGAAGGAGGGGGCAGTGGGGAATGGGCAAGGATATGGAGGGAATGGCAGGGTGAAGGAAATGCAGCCAGGGAAGGAAGAATGGGCTGCAAGAGCTCGAGGCCCCATGTGCACCACACACAAACTCACAAAAAAACTGTGATCCTTGCTGGGGAGGGGGATGTTATTTTTATTATTGCTGGCAATGTAACCTTCAATTATGAACTGCAGATTAAAACTGAAGAAACTGAAAAATGGTAGGAAATGGAGTAGATGAGATCCCCATAAACTGAAAGAAACTAGTTGTTGAGGGTTTCAAAGTGAGCATTAGTCAACAAGTGCCCAGCACAGGGGAAAGAAATACAATGAAAGATGAACTGGTAGCTTTGATGGATGAAACAGAATGCAGCAGAGAATCAAAATGGAAATGCCTAATAGGAATCCCTGGATAGAACAACAGGTCTTTAAATTAAACAACAAAAGTAGAAAACATAAAATTGTAACAAATTAAGCAAGTTAATGGATATTGACTAATTGGTCCTTGGAGAGTATAAAGTTGACTTTAAAATACTAGTAGTAATAATAATTATAATAATAATAATAATAATAATAATAATAATTATAATAATAACAATAACAATAACAATAACAATAATTATAATTATTATTATTATTATTATTATTATTGTAACACACACACACACACACACACACACACACACGAGAGAGAGAGAGAGAGAGAGAGAGAGAGAGAGAGAGAGAGAGAGAGAGATTATCAAAATATTTATTCTGTCACAATCACAAGAGAAACAAAAGACAGACAACAAACCACGAAGTGTCAGCACAGAAAAGAGAGTAGTTTCCAACACAGGTAAAAGGTAGCTCCAGGAGGTGCAAAGAGGTGAAGCAGAAATGGCTAGAGGAGCAATGGAAAGCTGAAAAATTATGCATGGCTATGGAAAAGGCAGATGCACTGGGAAGCCTATATTAAGCAAAGATAAGAAGGCTGGAAGGTGGAAGGAATACATAGAATAGCTACACAACAGAAATGACCTGGAAGACGATATAATGGAAAGAGAATGAGAAGTTGATGAGAATAGGATGAGGGATGTGATATTAGATGAAGAATCTGACAGTGCACTAAAAGACATAAGTTGAAACAAGGTACTTTAAACACACATTCCAAAAGAATTATTAAATTCTTTGGGAGAACGTGACATGATAAAACTGTTCCACCAGTTACACAAGATAAATAAGGTAAGTTAACTACCTTTGGATTTCAGGAAAAAATTTAACAATTTAGAATAAGATGTCGACAATGTTGACTGTAAGATACACTCTGAAATTCTGAAGGTAGCATAGATAAAATACACAGAAAAAACAGTTGCCTACAACTTTTACAGAAACCAGACTGCAGAATAGGAGCTGAAGGGCATGAAAGGGAAGCAGTGGCTGAGAAGGGAGTGAGAAAGGATTGTAGCCTAATGGTATCCCTGATGTTCTACAATCTGCATTTTTATCTAGAAGTACAGAAAATCGAGAAGTAGTCAGAAAGAGAACTGAAATTCAGAAAGAAGAAACAAGAATTTGAGTTTTGCCGATTGCAAGAACAGTTGAACAGAATGCATAGTGTCTTGAAAAATAGATTGCAAGATGAATATCAATGAAAGCAAAACCAAATGTAATGGAATGTAATCAAATTAAATCAAGTGATGGTGAAGGAATTAGATTAGAGAGTGAGACACTAAAACAGGTAGCGAGTTTAGTTATTTGGGCAGCAAACTAAGTGTCAATTCCCAAAGTAGGAAGGATATAAAATGCAGGCTTAGCAATATATCAGGTGATAAGTCGCAACCTGGGGTCAAGGAATCATCAATCTGGTAATGGATGGAAGTACAGAGAGTAAAAATTGTGGTGGGAGAACAAGGCTTCACTACAGTAAGCAGCTCAAATAGATGTAAGTTTCAATAGTAGTGCAAAGATGAAGAGTATAGAATTGCATGGAGATCTGGATCAAATCATTCTTCAGGTTGAAGACTGCAACAGCAGCAGCAGCAGCAGCAACAAATTTACCATGTGAATGCAGTATCTAAGCAAGCTATTTTTGACTTGTTTTAAGTTCAGTGGAGCAGCATAATTAATTATTATAGTATCAGCTAAGTTCTTGGAATGTGCACAGTATCGGGTATTACAGTGTAACTTAATTCCTAGTAAATTTTATCTCATTTGTCAGCACTCAGATCAACGATGGGGGAAAATGACAATAGGTCTTTTATTGACTCCTGCTTACTACTTTGCTCTCATGAGCTTCAAGAATGATTAAAGAATTAGATGAAAGGCAGTAAATGTATCTTCAGGGTACGTTCATCTACACACTCAATTACGGAGTAATATTAACATACATTGATGCCAAGTGACAATTTATTTATACACTTTAAAAATGTAAAGATAATTTTACTTACAATTGCACAGAATGTGAAGGCCATGGACTCTAAATGGTGGAAATAGGGATTGGTAATGTGACACATGACTTGAAACAAAAAGGAAATTTATTTTAAGCATCTACCACTGCAGAATTTGAATACAACCACTGGAAAATTAAATAATAGCAAATAATAATACACAGTATTTCTGTAATCCATATACTATGCCTCCCTTATCTTTGGAACAG
Source organism: Schistocerca cancellata (assembly GCF_023864275.1). Classification (NCBI taxonomy): domain Eukaryota; kingdom Metazoa; phylum Arthropoda; class Insecta; order Orthoptera; family Acrididae; genus Schistocerca; species Schistocerca cancellata. The sequence continues at coordinate 259,584,535 of NC_064627.1, read as the reverse complement.
TAGAGAGAACATACCTAATATATTTTCATGACGCATTAAAACTGTCTGGTAAATTTCTGTTTCTCTGAACCAGCTTGCTTCTTCTGTAGTAAAGAATACTTTCACTGCCACTTTCTCTCCTCGCCATTTCGCCAGCCACACTTCTCCATATCTGCCCTTCCCCACAGAATGTACCATCTGTATTTGCTTTGCTATAGTGCGCTGAACCTATTGAGGAAAATCAAAATATTAGAAGCTAATAAACCATAGTAATCATCTAGTACAAAAATTTGTGCTATCTATAGAGCAAGGAAAGGTCTTCTTAATGGCTGATCTTCCTTATTACATCTTTTTATTTCTTACAGAGAACATAGGACTTGGTCACACAAATATTAAATTAACTGTTAACAATGTAGGAAAAGATTTACCGTAAAGAAGACAAATAAAATTGTGGACAGGCATGATTAAAAGACACACTCATGGAGTTTTCAGCCACAGCCCCCGTCTCACACACACACACACACACACACACACACACACACACACACACACACACACAAAAAACAGCAAACTCCAGACCCGAGTGTCTCTCTCTACTGATGAAGGCTGTGGCCGAAAGCGACATGTGAGTGTCTTTTAATCATGCCTGTCTGCAGCTTGATTTTTACTACTTCTTCTTCTTCTTCTTCTTCTTCTTCAGTAAGTACCAATCTACCTATTCCTACGCTGTTGATATTTTTACCTGGAGATTCCATTGTTTGAACTTAACACTTAATCAACACAAAAAAACAACAACTGAAGTACGAGTTAATGAGCTACAAACAGATTCTAATGATGAACTAATGCCCCTTAAAGATACTACCCTCGCAACATATTTATTACAAATTTGTATCATACCCTCAGTTAGTAATTTTACTGTTAGGGTAGTAAAAAGAGGACTTTTCTCTCAAACTGTTCAAATAATATGCACAAAAAAAGTATATTCAATACCAACCATTAACTTAAATTACATAGAAAATGTACTAATTATTTTCTATACTGTACACAACATCAATATAATGAATAATTTAGGTCTTCTGTTTGGTGGCTTGCATACATTTTAGTGCATATATATATATATTTTTTAAATAAATGTGTATTTTACTTACAACTATAGTGAAAAGTGCTTCTAGTTTGTCTAAGTTTCCCCATTTAGAACAGCTGAGAGCAGACGTGCCCTTTTTAGAATTGGTCCAGGGTGTATACGTGGACAAGGAAAAAAAAATCCCGGATTTTTCCCGGATTTCCCGGTTAAAATTACACTTTCTCCCGGATGAAAACACACTTTTTCCGTGTTATGAAGTGACAGTATATTTTCCCTCGGAACTGTAAAACTTATCAATTCTTTGAATGGTTACGTTTTTACACATGGGCGTAGAATTTCCCGGCACTTTAAAAAACGAAACTCGGGGACGAAAACCCCTTTTGGAAAGATATTATTATTATTATTATTATTATTATTATTATTATTTCTTTTTGCAGCAATATATACGCTGTATATTTTCGTATGACGAAAGTATAAATTCGAATCCCACCAAACACCGCATGTTACTTTCCGAACCATGTAATCGAGATTGCGATACGCTTTTGTAAGCGAGTCATTGCTCACGTGATCCCGCCAGCCGATGACAGCGGATATTCAGAGCGTAGGACACGTGATGTAGTCCGCTAATAGCAACATCACTGTTAAGTAGTGCGTATACACAAACAGGAAAAGTTAATGTTTTAAATTAATATACATAGTGTTGCTACAAGAAATGCAAAGCTTTCACGTATAACATTGGTCTCTAAGGTTAATAAGCTGCAACAGAAGGTAAGCTTTCACATATAATGTTGATTTTTCTTGCCCGTGTTACACTTTGCGATACATCACACAAATGTGCCAGTAAAATTTTTAGCCGAGTCCAGTGAATTGTTCTCAAAGTTTTCCACAAATAAATTAGCTACCGCAGAGGAGCGAGAGCTTCCCGTAGCACATCAATTTGCTCATAATAACGACACCATTGTCTGATCTGGGCTCGAAATAATACTAATGGCTAGTCATCAAACGCTCTGTGATTTAAGGAACTCATCGTACATTCTCACACATAGTTCCACTTGCGAAAAAGGAAATTTACTTTGAAAGTAACATTTTTCAAACCACCATTCGCAATTTTTCCCGCGACCTGTTAGAAATAGGTTCGTTTCAGCAGTCGTCAGAAAGAGCCAGGTAACAGGCGCCACCGCGCTTTGGCAGCTGCTATGACGCAGGAAGACCGTATGTTCGTATGTGTAAAACATGAAAAGATCTTACGTTATGTCATAAAAGAAAAGAGGCCGAAATATCGTTGTCTAATACTGTGTAAGCTGTTAATACAAATAGTACCCATGACTGGTGTGGTTTCTCAATCTGATTACGTTTATTTTGTCACTGTCTGCTAGATAAAACAAAATAGGTCTTTCTAACACCGGAGAAATTGTAACACACACCAAATAAACGAGACTGTTTTGGCACAAATGGTCATTTTTATAACATGACAGAATATAATTCACGACGACCAACATAAAATGCCTATTAGGCCTACTACATGCAAATAATTTAATGTTAGAAAAATAGTTTCACATTTCATTCATACGCCCCAGTTTTTCGAGTATGAGATCGAATAGTAGTAGTACGAGATTTTTACTTAAATTTGGAATCCTCATGTTCTTCCCTAATTGGTGTGATGTCCCCGTTTCTTCTCCTTCCTCGTTCTAACAAACAATCTTGTCATGACGAATTCTGGAACTATTTCTGCCTTTGTCAAAATTTAGTCGCCGGTTAACTTCACTAACCCTGCCAGAATCACCGGTTTAGTTATCCCTGATTATTCTCCGGTTAGGCGTTGTTATGTTCGTACAAACCACTTTCCGCGCTACTTCCAGAATAGAAGTTAAGCGGCTGCTAGACGGGGACTATACAACTGGCCCTTAATAGTGTAGCGATCTGGCCAAAAATTTTCTGACAAAATTTCATTTTCTTGGATACACCGTGAAGATAATACGTAATCTTTCTTACCTGTTATTCCTGTTAGTCGTTTATTTCCAATCTGGTAGTCTGACTCTATGGATTTCGCTAGTAATTATAACAAAGCTGATCATTCCAAACCCAATCAACCACATAATCAGACAGCGGTTGGCGTTCACTCGTTCGGCTTTACTCCGCTCAGCTCGTATATCCCGGTGCCCTTTTGCTTGCAGGAAAGTTTATTTCTAGATACGATGAGGATTCCCCTGACAGACATCACGTACGCTAGGCACGCATTCAAAAATTAACTTATGATTCATTCAGAAATCATCTTGCGGAGTGTGTTCAAAAACCAACAGGGATGCGTTTCAAAATCATGAGTAATCGGTAGACCAACGTGCGCTGGATGCTAGGCTCTTTGTGAAACATGATTTTTTTTCTTCTCAAGAATATGAATTTGGAGCCCCCTCCTACCCCCGCAATTGTCATTCGGGTCAGATACATCGGTTTCCCCGCCACTCAACTGCACATGCGCATGAGCCCGCTCGTAACTGCTATAACGAATCTAGTTAAACAGTTGTGACGTCACGCTCATCGGAGACATTTTGTTCTTATGAAGCATTGCATGGTCTTCCTAACGCCTTTGACACATTTTGCTGTTGGCAAATGTTTGTATGAGCACTGTGTTTAGTTGTTGTATATGGCACATTTCCTTTGCAATTTATGTTTTATTTTCATTTTTGTTTTCTCGTTCACCTTTTATTGTTGTAGTGTTATTCTGCAGTAGTGGGATAGAGTAATATCCTTTATTAGAGTATCGATTCTTACCAGTCAAGATTACAAAAATTTAACTGAAACCTAAAATAACGAAAAATTCCCGGAATTCTAAAAAATTCCCGCGTTCTTCCCGGTTTTCTCCCGGATGAAAAAATTCCTGGGTTTTTCCCGGTTGTCCCGGGTCGTATACACCCTGTGGTCAGAAGTATTTCATTTCCTTTAAATAAATCCGATCAGGGAGACCATGAAGTGCTTTTCTTCTGCCAAAGAATCAGCAGATTTTTGCTGGGCAGAGGATTTTTTAATATTTGTACATTAATGTGTGAGGTTCTTTGAGTCACTTTTTCCATTACTGGTGGGATTTATTATTCAGGGTGTATACGCGGACAAACAAAAAAAATTCCCGGATTTCTCGGTTAAAAATACACTTTCTCCTGGGTGGAAACATAGTTTTTCCATGTTAATTGACAGTATATTTTCTCTCAGAACTGTATAACTTATCAATCCTTTGAATGGTTACGGTTTTATACAAGGGCATATAATTTCCCGGCTCTTTAGAAAGCGAAACTCAGGGGAAAAAACACCTTTTGGAAAGACGTTTGATGTGCAGTAACATGTACGCTGAATATTTTCGTATTATGAAAGTATAAATTCGAATTCCACCAAACACCGCATGTTACTTTCTGAAGCACTGAAATCGAGATTGCAATGTGTATTTGTAAGCCAGTCATAGCACATGTGACATAATCTCACCAGCCGATGACGCGGATATTCAGAGCTTCGGACACGTGGTGTAGTCGGCCAATAGCAACATGACTGTTATGTAGCACGAACACATGAACAGGAAAAGTGAATGGTTTAAATTAATATATATATAATGTTGCTACAAGAAAAACAAAGCTTTGACATATAATATTGGTCTCCAAGGCCAATATGCTGCAAGAGAAGCTAAGCTTTCGCATATAAGGTTGGTCTTTTATGCACATATTACATTTTAAGATATATATCACAAATGTGCCAGTAAATTTTTTAATAACGACATAAAACTGTGATCTTCTGGGCTATACATTCTTCTACATGGCTCGTCATCAAAGAGCTGATTTTTAACTGAGTCCCAGATTCCCAGTGAAGTAGGCATCGACCTGATATTATGCTTTTCAATGTGGTTTTGGGATTTAAATTTCCTTGGGTACCAGTACTTTGTTATCTCATGTCTCGTTCTTTGTTATGGCATAATGCCATACATGCTAGAAGTTGAAAATGTACACTTGAAATGCACACAACAGTTGAAACTAGCCAACAGTTTGGAATTAAACCATTTTTTTTTTTCGAATATATTGACTGCCTCAGAGGAAAAGATTAATAAAAGAAAATTTCTTCAGCAAACCGATAAAAATAACTTCATTGTTCTGCATGGCAATTAATGCTTGACTGTCAGAAAGGTGGAACTAAAATAAAATCTTAAACTAATAACGTATTTTAGCCTTCCATAATTATGTGAATGTATTTTAATTCACATGATAGCTCCCGGCCAAAGAAATCAATTTTGTTTTCATTTGACGCGAGTGCAGTAGATACAGAGGAAACAGCAAAATCACTAAATGTAAACACAGGTCACACGGAGACTACCCACTTCCCTATTATAACCCAGACTGCTCTGCGTACCAGACCCGTATCTACGATATTTCTGAACCAGGGCAATAGTAGATAGTGGCATCCCTCAAGCGTTTGAGATAGGAAACCAAAAAGTTTTAAAAAATCAAATTTTCAAAAATATTTTCATTTTGTAGTGCACATCTTTCTGAAGTCTGATACATAAAACATACGTGTCCGAGGAATTGAAAGACATGGTATTTGATCTTAAGTGTGTCAAAGTGCAGTGCCACACCTCTTCACACAGCATTCTTCTATCACACGTCACTGTATTTCGGTCTGTGGAATTGAAAGGTGTATATTTTGTGCTGGATGCCATCAAACTATACTCAGGACAGTGGAAATTAAAATGTCCTATGGTGCCTCTCCTGCTTCCAGTCGGCCAGTTTGACATCCTGCCTCACTTAAAAAAAAAAATAACAACAGAAAATTTGCACTCTCTATTCCCTATCAGCTACCAACTTGCTGCTTTGTGTAACATATAGGACACACAAAACCAGTAAAGAGAAGAGACAAGCAAGACAGTGCACATTTCTTCAGTCCTAGCTCCTACAATTTTTCTCTCTCTAATCTTGCTACAGCTTTACATGTCGTGCTTTCCTTTCTGCGAAAGGATCTGTTACCTCAAAGTTCGTCAAACGTTTTGCTACATGAAAAATTGAAATGTAGTTGTCTAATACTGAAAAAGCTGTAATTACAAATAGCCCCAAGACTGGTGTGGTTTTTCGACCTGATTACCTGTATTTTGTCACTGTCTGCGAGATGAAACAAAATGGGCCTTTATAATACAGCAGCAATTGTAACACACGCCAAATAAACGAGACTGTTTTGACAGAAATGGTCATTTTTATAATACTGCAGAATATAATTCACAAAGTATCAATATCAAATGCCTATTAGGCCTACTACAAGCAAAAAGCTTTACGTTAGGAAATAGTTTTGCACTTCATTCACATGCTCCAGTTTCTCAAGCAGGAGATCGAAAAGTAGTAGTGCGAAATTTTTATATAAATTTGGAATCGCCATATTCTTCCATAATTTAAGTGATGTCATTGTTTCTTCTCCTTCCTCGTTCTAACAAACAATGTTGTCATCACTAATTCTGTATCTATTCCTGCCAATGTCAAAGCTTATTTGCCAGTTAACTTTACTAACTCTGCCAGAATCACCAGTTTAGTTATCCCACAATTATTCTCCGGTTAGGCGTTATTACGTGTTTGTACGTGTTTTCCGCGCTACTTCCAGAATAGACCTTGAAGCGGCTGCTAGCCAGAGACTGTACAACTGGCCCTTACTAGTATAGCGATCTGGCCAAAACTTTTGTCAAAATTTCCTTTTCTTGGATACACCGAGAAGGTAATACGTAATCTTTCTTACCTGTTATTCCTGTTAGTCGTTTATTCGCACTCTGGTAGCCTGAGTCTATGGATTTCGCTGGTTATCATAACAACACTCATCATTCGCAAACCCAATCAACCACATAATCAGACAGTGGTTGTCTTTCTTTCGTTCGGCTATACTCTGCTCAACTCATATAGCCCCTTTTGTCTGCAGGAAAGTTTATTTCTAGATGTGACGAGGATTCCACTGACAGAGACATCACGTACACTATGCACGCATTCACAAATCAACTTATGATTCATTCAGAAATCAACTTAGAATGCGTTCAACAATGTTCAAAAACCAACATGGACACGTTTCCAAGTCATACGAATAATCGATAGACCAACATGCGCTGGATGCTAGGCGCTTTGTGAAACAAGGTTTTTTCCTCGAGAACTCCTAGATCCAGGGCTGCTGCGCAATCTGGCAGCTTGGGCGCGCCAGTAAAATTTTTCCCGGTACGACCTAGCTGCCCCCCCCTCTTTTTTTCTGTGACTGCTTACACAGCCAACAGGCACGTTTCTGTAGCCAGAAGCGGGAGAAGATACTACTCAAGTGTGCATGCGCATGATCCCACTTGTAACTGCTAAAACAAATCTAATGTTAACAGTTGTGACGTCATGCTCATCTGAGGCAATTTGTTGTTACGAAGCCTTTGACATATTTTGCTGTTGGCAGACGCTTGTATTAGCACTGTGTTTTGTTGCTGTATATGACGCATTTCCTTTGCAATTTAAGTTTTATTTTAGTTTTTTCTCTCGTTCATGTTTTATTACTGCAGTATTATTCTGCAGTAGCAGGATACAGTAGTATCCTTTGTTAGAGTATTGGTTCTTACCAGTCAAAACTACAAAAATTTAACTAAGAATGAAAACAATGAAAAATTCTCGGAATTCAAAAAAATTTCCGGGTTTTCCCCAGTTTTCACCCGGATGAAAAAATTCCCGGGTTTTTCCCAGATCTCCCGGGTCATAGACACCCTGTTATTGTATTTTGCAAGTAGACACGTTATCCTCTCCAGTGTAACCTGAGACCTTTCAGAAACATTGTAACCATACATTTGCACATCTAAATAACAAGTAGTGTGTGCTTGGTGCAACTTTTTTTCAATACAAGATAGACACTGGTATGTTAGCACACACAAAACATTCACTGTCAGTGGCAAATTCAAAAGTGAGGGTGGCTTTAAAATGAAAAGCTAAGTGTTTATAAATGCATTATTTTTCGTATATGAAGCATATGCCATATACAATGTGAGCCAAGTGGTCTTCATTTTCAAGCATTTTAAAATACCACAGCCTACTGCACCCAGCCGCTTTTATTGAAGTGGCACTGCCTAGCAGCTGGTTTTGAGACCAAAGAATCCGCTATCTTTCCTCTCGTGAAGTGCAGTTGGAACACACTAGCAGTACGGGCATCCTCTAGTGGGTGTGGTGACAGGTGTTTTCCTTCTTGAATCACTGAGGCAAGAAGTGATGTAGGTAGATGTTTATGCAACAGGTTTCTGTCAAGCCATTAGATGGGTGACAATGGAGTTACACACTATTCAGTGTTCTCCTGAAGAAGTGATTTGGAGTTGTTTCTCCCAGTTGTCACATGGCTTTAGTACTGTCAGTTGTTTCTTGGCTGTTCAGGTTTGGAAATCTTATCAACATCAAATACTGATTCCCTACATCAGTGATTACATGATTTGATTTGCATAGAGTTTATTGATGGGGAATGAATTCTGCATGTCATACAGGAGGAATTGACCAGCCTTCCTTGTGGTGCTGTTTACTGTGTCAAGCAACTGTAATAAAAAGTCTTAATTAAGACTGACTGCCACAAGGTGGGTGAAATGGTCACTCAATCATGTGTGTCCCTGTTGGATTGTCTGAGGAGTGCAGTTTATGAAAGAAATGTCCAAGTTAGCATTAAGTTGGCTGGCAGTGTTTTCTTAACTTTTCTTGATCTAGCTGGCTGTGCCTAGTGCACATAGTTGTGCACACACACACACACACACACACACACACACACACACACACACACACACACACACAAAATCTCTGGAAGCTGAAGCCAGACTGTGTGTGTGTGTGTGTGTGTGTGTGTGTGTGTGTGTGTGTGTGTGTGTGTGTGGTGTCCATTTTCAACAAGAAGGCCTTGCTGGCCGAAAGCTCACTTACCGTCAGTCTTATTCGTGACTATCTACGACTCAGCACCTCCACTATATGGTGAGTAGCATCTACCCTTTTCATAATATCGTTGCATTCCAACCTGGAGTTTCCATTGTTTGATTTTGCCTGATCAGTTGTGTTTCTCAAGCAATATTTAAATTGTTGGCTAATTGTATGCCGTATATGGTGCATTTTAAATATCAGTATTATCAGCCAACTGTGTACTGATCAGATTGACAGAAAGGTGGAACGTCCCGTAAGTCACCTTAGTTATTCAGATTTCTGTTTCATAATAAAATTGCCGACAGTCAAGTTGGATCAATTTCTGGTGTCCAGCACTGGTTACACTATGGAGACACTGGATTGTCGAATCTCTCACCTTATTTCGAAGACCAACCCGTTGTAAGGTTATAAAATTTGAAACTGACGGATTAATAGAACAGATTGTTTCAGCCCAACTAACCCTCAAGTTAAAAAAACTCAGTGCCTCACTCCCCAACCACGTTGCCCTTTTACAAATGTTTAAACAATTATCCCAGTATCCTTTAAGAATATTATTACTTTCCTATGTAAGTCTGCTTAGCTGTTAAGAACACTTACCAGCAAAGGAAGACCAGATCCCGAACCAGAGCTCTGGTCTATTAGCTCCTGTAGTGTACCACTATTTGTTAGATATGGATCACAACTGTGTTCCATGTAAAGCCGCCTATCTTCACGCTTTTTGTACCTATAGACAAAGAAACTTATGAGTTAGTCTACATCCTTCATTTACCCACACAAAGTCAGAAGTCCAAGAGAAGTAGTAAGAGTAGCACTTCTACTACTACTACTAATACTCCAGAGTTCTCACCACAAACACAATCTATACTTTAAACAAGTTGTCGTTATTGGTGCACAACTCTTGTGAGCACACACAACTTTAATTGATAATGAATCATTTTTCACACAAAAGAACTAAAATGAATCAATATATTTCAATAGAGCTCATGCTAAGGGTGTTATTTTATACCCTTCAGCAAAATATATTCTTTAAAACTGGTGCAACATAACTATTTGCCGGCACTAGTAGGCATCAAACTTGTTCGTCGAATTCCCCATTTGCTATCCATAGGTTTGTCGAACAAGTGCACATACGTACACACCAAGTTTGTGAAATTTAACCTCACATTTGAAGCTGCTGTCGTCATGTTGCAAAGCATTGTGACTCTAGTGGGAATGGCTACAGTGCAGGCAAAGCATTTCTTGCTTTGACTTTAGCACTGTGTACAATGAAGAAAAAGAAAACAAGATGTTGGCCTGGGGTATCATTGAAATTAAAAGATAAATAAATGCATGAAAATCTGCTGAAGGAAATATTAAACTCAGTACCTGATGATTACATAAACTTTCTCCAGACAGACAGTCAAACTTCTAATAACTTGTTAGAATAACTTCACGCTCACACTGATGAAAACACTGTTATGTGACAATCTATTCTTTTCTACTCGGTCCTCTAATCAAATTTTATTAAAATACACAATGTGGAAATACATCCACTGCCCATGAAAAACAGATAGCTCTGCTTTTTTTAAATTTTATCTAATGTGATGTGTATACAATACTGATTTTCTTCAATGCCTTCCTGTGTAATATATGGCTGGGGAAGATGAAACAGCTCTATTATTTCGGTTATTGTCAGTGCTCTTAATTCTTTCCTTTAGCGCAGTTTCCATAATTGTAGAAACTCTCAAGACAATGAGATGAACTCTTTCTTGCTAAATCTGAGCAGTAAAATATTATGAACAACGTCTGCCATCTTGTCAAATGTACCATCAATCAAAATTCCTCTTTAACATGTCAAACAGTCTATGTTTGACAAACCTATCTAACAAAGCCACACACTGTGGTATAATTTGACAAACTAGAAAAACTGAAAAACTGTTTGAGCATTTATGGAAACCTTAAGAAATTTGTATTTTTACCTACATTCTAAATTTACAAATTAAGATGTGTAAGTTGATATAATTTCCGACCTAGCAGTACTAATGCTGTAATACAAATGTCCCAATGTCAAAATAAGGATTTTATCTTTGTGTGTCAGGTGTATCATGTAAGTGGATATAAAATTCCCATGTATACCAAATGGCACACACATTTCAATCTGGAAGTGGTAAAGTTCATTAACTTGAGACCAACAAGAAGTATCAATAGGAGTATTCCTGCATATTCAAGTATTTTGAGAGTTTTTAAGTCCGTCAGTGAATGGAACAATTTCCAGTATGGTACTTTCACAAGCAGTTATGAAGTCTTTGTTTGGTGTGAGAATGCAATGAAGTATAAATACTCTCTCCATTTACAGCAGAAATATTAGTATGACTGGCAGTAAAAATTGCAGGTGTGGTACCAAAGGTTAAAGTTCCGACTTTCTTAAGGGCAATGTCATTAATTCAAAATAACTAGCTCATTTGGAGAGAAACAGAAAAAGATATTGGCTCTAGTCTCGAAGTTAAATTTGATTCGTAATTGGCGGCAATAGCTGCAAATAAAGGATAATGACAAAAAAAATTGTCATAACAGTTACAATATATACTAACTTATGCAACCACTGTTACTGAAATTTCAAATTTGTATTATCGAAACAGCGTATAAAACAGGTTAAGCTAAGGCATCCTAAACTGTTCACGAGCTTGCTATGCAGCAAGCACATGGGCTGAGCTTCTGTTTGTCTCAGCTCTGGTGGGTCCTCCTTGAACGTATTCGGTACAGCATGACATTTCATTTAGCATTGCGATGTGGCATTTTTCTGTTGGCATGATGTTCTTCAGTTCACCGCAATCGTAGTCTCAGCACTGTTTACCCTTCTGTTTGTGACATAAATAAATCTGACACGTCCAGTGGTTGTTTGCACAAAGAGATGCAGTCTAGTGATCTATCATCTCAAACATTTAAAAATGAATGGTAATGGCACAAGAGAAGGATGAGAATTCTCAATATGTATTATGCAGTCATATAATCAACATGTACCACAAATTTGATAGGGAACAACATTAAAACAACATGAATGAAGAACTTAAAGATATCACTGACAATGAAAGAGCAAGAAAAGATAATGATCGACAGACAGGGATTTGATTCTCTGTCCATTGGAAAGCACTTTGAGCCAATTTGCAGGCTTGAAGCACATAATGAAATTGGTGGAATGAATACTAAATTTTCTGAAGTCGCAAAAAATATTACACTGCCAGTTGCAACAGTTTTTGATGGAACTGAACAAAGAGTATGGAGACACTATATTATACTGCAAAGTACATTGGGCAACTCAAGGGACATGCCAGGAACGATTTTTCCATTTAAAACACTCTATTGTTGAATTTATAAAGGAAAAAGGAGACCAGGAATGAAAATTACAACATCCAGAAGGGACTGCAGTCCTCGCATTTTAAGTGGACTTTACTGCATACTACCCACATTAAGATATCACAAGGTGAGAACAGCTTATTTCTGATCTGATGGGGATGAGTTTAAAACAAAAATTGCATTGTGGAAGGGACAAATTCTGATGAAAAACACTGTCCACTCCCCTAAGCTCACTGACATTAAAATAATAATAATAATAATAATAATAATAATAATAATAATAACAATAATAAAACATAAACCAATAAAACAACACGTTCCCACATACAAGTATGCACCACAAAATGTACTGGAGAATGATGAATACAAATTATACTGGAACAGAACCATTATAACAGATAAAACAACACCACATAACAAACCTGACATCATACTCACCAATAAAAAGAAGAAATTAACACAACTAATCGAAATATCCATACCCAATACAACAAATATACAGAAGAAAACAGGAGAAAAAATTGAAAAATACATCCAACTGGCTGAGGAAGTCAAGGACATGTGGCATCAGGATAAAGTTGACATTATACCAATTATATTATCAACTACAGGAGTCATACCACACAATATCCACCAGTACATCAACGCAATACAGCTACATCCAAACTTATATATACAACTACAGAAATCCGTAATTATTGATACATGTTCAATCACCTGAAAGTTCCTACATGCAATATAACATATACCGTACAGTTAAAAGGAAGTCACGCTTTATGAAGCGTCACTTTCCATTTTTAACCAGACCTAAGGTCTGAGAAAAATAGAAATAATAATAATAATGCAAGTTCTGAAGAGTTCATTGTGGCCTTTAACGAATTACAAGGACAGATTTCTTAACATTTTGAGGACACTGCCAATTTTTTCTTAGCTGTTTTCGAGACTGCTTGACACTGCAGTTGAAAGTGCACCTGTGCATGTGCAGGTAGAACTGATTGAGCTGTAATGTAATTCCCATTTAAAAGAAATTCTTTTATGGTAATAACTGTCCAAGTGATCAAAGTCGTTTTCCTTTGGAAGAGTTTCCACATACCCATAATGAGGCTGCAAATGTGATTAAATATTTTGATTAACTTATGGTTTTGAATGCTTCTTTCAATTATGGAACTCAGTAAGCCATGATTACTCAGCAACCCAAGTGTGAAAATCTGTGAAAGTGTCTTTATCTATCTGAATGATAATTAAATTTTACCGAAAATTTGTTTTATTTGTGATCTCTGTTGTTGACAAATATGAAATCAAGTAGTGTGCAGTGTGACTGCATTGCCATCTGAACAGGACACATTTCCAGTTTTACCCCCTCTTCCCCCTCCTTATGCTCAGATAGCATGCCATGGTGGTGGTGGTGGTGGAGTATACAAAAAATACAGAATTAAAATTGCTAAAAATTAATTGTTTTAAAATACAGTAAGACTGTGGTGGTCCAGCATCTGTAATCCAGAGACCTGACAGTCTGGCAGGCGAAATTTTCCCAGATTTTTAGCTTGGCACTGTTGGCAGTACAGATGAACAGTTGATGCCTTTGAGAAATATTTGAACTGTTCAGCATGGTACTTCGTCAGTAACAATTGTCTACCTTAATGAGCAATTATATTTTCACCAAATTTAAAGCCAGTTCCACTGTTAGCTTTGTGCTACAGTTGAGTCTATGTAAGACGATCTCTGACAGCTAATAGTGCTGTTGCCAGTTTTCAGTTGCTACATGGAAATGGCTGCAGGTGAGAACAATAGCCTCTACAGAGCCATGACTGTGTTATGTGATTGGTTGAGGTCGACACCCAAAGTTGCTGTGCCCAGCCCACTCCAATCACCAGTGATTAACTATGCCGTGTGTACTAAAGGATAAATTATTCTTCATTCATTAGAGCTAAAGTTAAATTATATATATTTAAAAAAAGGAGGAGAAGAAGAAGAAGAAGAAGAAGAAGATACCTCAATCCAAGAAACAAGTTAGCACTTACGCAATGTTTCAGAGGGCTCAGAAGAAAATTTTTCAGCTGAACAATCAGTGACAAATATGACTCAGACATCTTCTAATAATTTCCGGGTATGCAGCCGGATCCCGTCGACATTCTGCCACGATATTTCAGCCCAGAGACGTCCGGCCATCATCAGGTGAGTACACAACTACTGAAGAGCCCAGGTGCAGTCGCGGTATTTATGCCGAATCTCGCGCATGTGAAATGTACTGGCATCCTACAGCGCATGCGTCAGGTGTTGACATGCGCAGCATAGCCGAGTTGTACGTGCTGCCCTCGGTGGTGGAAATAAAGGTTCATCTAGTCACTGAGTATCGAATGACACTGTCGATTCCGCTGTGATTGTATAATTTTAATAACAGGATTCCAATTTTTATCCAGCTGAAAGCCGTTGTCACGATTTATAAGATTATTGGCAAGACGTATTTCCACTGATTCCTTGATTACGGAATCCCAAAAACCGGAAACCGGGGATAAAATTTTTGTTACATTGTATTCCATTGAATGTCCCAAGGAAATACAGTTCTCTACCTGAAGAAGTTATCAAGAGATTGAGACCACACAATGCAGTACCACCAAGACTCTACGGTCTTCCGAAGATACACAAGGATGGTGCCCCACTACGATTAATAGTGAGTAATATTGGTGCTGCGACCTATTCTACAGCAAAATATCTGGCCTCGTTACTAAAGCCGTATGTGGGTAAGTGTTGCCACCATATACGTAATTCCGAGGATTTTGTCAGTCGCTTGAAGGAAGTTAAGCTTAGCAGCTCGGATTTATTAGTCAGCTTTGATGTGGTCTCACTTTTTACCAAAGTGCCTTTAATGGAATCATTACATCTTATTGGTAACTTATTCAGTGCAGAAATGACGGCCTTGTTTGAACATATACTCTCCTCAACGTACTTTTTATTCAATGACGAATTCTTTGAACAAACAGACGGCGTCGCCATGGGGAGCCCTTTGTCACCTGTGGTAGCTAATGGAGGACTTTGAGGAGAAAGCACTTGAGTCTGCTGTTTTAAAGCCTACGGTCTTCTGGCGGTACGTAGATGATATTTTTGCTGTATGGCCTCATGGCAGACAGGAACTGGAGAAATTCCTTCATCACTTAAACTCATTACATGAGAACATCAAATTTACGATGGAGATTGAAAAAGAGGGCACTTTACCATTTCTAGACGTGCTAGTACGCCGTAAAAATGATGGGTCATTAGGACATTCTGTGTACAGGAAAGCGACTCACACAGACCTGTATCTCCAGGCGTCAAGCTGCCATCACCCAGCACAAACAGCCGGTGTTCTCAGTACCTTAATACATCGAGCGCATATAATATCGGATGATGAAAACCTCCACGCAGAATTAGAACACTTGGAGAAGGTTTTCAAAGAGAATGGCTACACTTCTCGCCAAATAAGGAAGGCCATGCGCAACTATCATAACAAGAAGCAACGCACTGAGGACGCAGATGATGACTTTAAATCAACTGCGTTCCTTATACGCCGGGAATGTGTCGTCGAAAATAGGCCGATTACTGAAGAAAAATAAAATCAAGGTTATCTTTCGTCCACCAGCAAAGAACCGGGCCCTGGTTGGATCCGTTAAAGACGATTTACAACTGAAGAAGGCAGGCGTCTACAAAATTCCCTGTGAATGTGGCGCTGCATATATTGGCCAGACGACAAGAACTGTCCATGAACAATGTATAGAACATGAAAGATACACCCGTCTGCGGCAACCGTCAAAATCGGCAGTAGCAGAGCACTGTATTTCCTTGGGACATTCAATGGAATACAATGTAACAAAAATTTTATCCCCGGTTTCCGGTTTTTGGGATTCCGTAATCAAGGAATCAGTGGAAATACGTCTTGCCAATAATCTTATAAATCGTGACAACGGCTTTCAGCTGGATAAAAATTGGAATCCTGTTATTAAAATTATACAATCACAGCGGAATCGACAGTGTCATTCGATACTCAATGACTAGATGAACCTTTATTTCCACCACCGAGGGCAGCACGTACAACTCGGCTATGCTGCGCATGTCAACACCTGACGCATGCGCTGTAGGATGCCAGTACATTTCACATGCGCGAGATTCGGCATAAATACCGCGACTGCACCTGGGCTCTTCAGTAGTTGTGTACTCACCTGATGATGGCCGGACGTCTCTGGGCCGAAATATCGTGGCAGAATGTCGACGGGATCCGGCTGCATACCCGGAAATTATTAGAAGAAGAAATACACCGGGAAAATTTCAGAAGTCACATGACTCAGACATATTCCATACACCTATGCATCCCAAAAACAGTGATTCTAATTACATTGCACCATTTAATTGGCATCATTTTCATTAACTACTGCTTGTTCCTTACAAATCAATGGTGCTGATTTTATTTTGTAACTAGTGCACAAAATTTGTCAGAAATTGAGACTATACAAAATTTGTCAGAAACTGAGCCCTTACAAAATTTGTCAGAAACTGATCCCTTACAAAATTTGTCAGAAACTGAGCCCTTACAAAATTTGTCAGAAACTGAGCCCTTACAAAATTTGTCAGAAACTGAGCCCTAAGGTCCCTTGTCGGTGTAAAAAAAAAAGGACCTTCTAAGCCAAAGCAATCAAAAGATATGGCTGACCTAGACTTGTGAAATTTGGCAAAAAGAAGCAAGGTTTTGCTATATGAGTAAAGGAAAAAAAGAAGAAAATTCTTAATTATAATGACACTGTCCAGTCACATTAATGTGATCACCTGTCAAAATCCTAAATATCCACCTTTTGCAGCACAAAGCACTGCGAGAGATGCAGAAAGTGTGTCAATGAATGAGGTTCTGGAATGAACTGATGGGGGATGTGGAGCCATACCAATTCTAGTACCATGGCAAACTTCTCAGCTGAGGACACATGGCACGAACAGCCTGATCAAGGTCGTCCCACAGATTCTTCATTGGGTTTAAGTCTGGGGAACATGGTGGCCAGAGGAATACAGTAAACTCAACCTGGTGATTTTAAAACCATGTTCACATTCTGCAAGCTATGTTACGCATTGCATTGTCCAGCTGGTAGATGCCACTGTACTGAGGAATAACAAACCAAATGTAGGTATGGAAGTGGTCTGCAATAATAGATGTTTTTGTCTGTTAAAACTACAGGTTTTTCTAATAACCCTTTTTTTAAACCAAGTATTTAAAAATGGCCTTGGTAACCCATCATATTTGATAATGCAGCACAGACAGAGGCACACGTCTGCCGGATTATCAAGGTCCTACAGTAATGACTGGAAACAAAATGCCATACAGCTTTTTCATTATCATATTAGGAATCAGCCTGGTGTCAGCTGGACCATGTTACTGGAAGAAATTGCCTTCACAAACAGAATTTAAATAAAATAGCAGCAAAATACATAACAAATCCTAAAACTAAAACAGCGAACAACTAACAAGACAGAGAGAAAATAATGAAGTGACAGGTGTTTGTAATCTCTATTTATTTGGTTTTCAGACCAGCTAGTGGTAACTGACCTACCTCAGATACACACATGCGATGATTACTAGAAAAATTATGAGGCAGATTGTTATTGACACAATGAGAGCAATATAAGGTATGCTCTCATCATATCCAAATCCTGGTTTTGGTGTTGTAACTCTGTTTTCTATTTTTGGCTCAAGATTCTTGTTGCAGTAATCCGTATCATTACAACACAAGATCGATCTTGCTATTTTATGTGGGACCAGATTTCCTTTACACTGCAAAGAACAGGAAAGTACCATATTTATTAAAAACATTATTGTTGCACCGTTACTAAAGTATGTATCTTAGAAGTTAATTTACAATGCAATAGATAGCATGAGAGAGAGAGAGAGAGAGAGAGAGAGAGAGAGAGAGAGAGAGAGAGAGAGAGAGACTATGACAGCTCATTACAGGACTTCCTTTCATCCATTACTCTATATGAATGCAAAGGACAATTTACCCACCTCTCAGTTTGCTTCTTCCTTCCCATGTACTTGTTCTTTCACTGATAACAGACAACCATTTACCATACGAATACTTGGAAATAATAGCCTTATCAACCGCTGAATATGGTACCCCAGGAAGACTTTACAGCTTATATGTACAAACAATAGATGTCAAACTATATAACACAAGAAGAATGATTGCTGATCTTCTCAAATCAACACCTACAGAATGGCTGCCAGTACTACGCCCCCTCCCCTCCTCTTTCCGGCCCCAACTATGATGCATTAAGGTTCTCAGGAACAAGTACAAAATGATCATGGATAACAAAAATCCATTAATCCATCAAGATCTCCATGATATAAACCATAACTGAGTCCACTATAGGTGAGCACTAGCAATAACAGCTAGGCTCACTGTGGAAGCTGGTTTCAACTTTACTAAAGCATGGACTCAAGAATTGACTGAACTAATAATAATAATAATAATAATAATATGCTGTGTATCACCCACATCCCCTTGCCTTGCCACAGAAAACATGGTCAATACTAAACAGAATTAGAACGCAACACAGCAGCTACAGATCATCAGATACATCACAGAAGAATGCCTCACAAGATCATACAAAAGCAGATCAGAAGACTTCCTGCTGGTGACTCCAAAGTCTGTAGATTACAGAAATGCTCTAGAAGTTTTTATGAGGTTTTATCTTTTAAATATTATACTCTGCACTACGTATTTTTTTCAGCATGTCAAAAAGCCATAGCTAAATGAATAAATAAAATGTTTGCACACAAGATGAACAAGCATTTCTAATAAAAAGAAAGGTTTCATGCCATTACATCAATACGCACGTGACCTACAGGATATCTATGGTATATTTTCTGTTTCTGTAGAGACAATAACACTAAAGCAAGGTAAATTTGCAAAACCATGTAGATAATTACCTGCATCAGAACTCCCTCTGGTGCTAAGCAGCCATAAGTATGAATAAGTTCCCAAGTTCCATCCTTCATGGGGGCTTCTTCAATTGCTGCAAAACATTGTCCTCCAGGATAGCCAATGCATGTACCATTTGCATTATCTGGGCAGTCTCCATCACAGTAACACAGAACACCATTTACTGGAAATAAAAAGATAGTAAATACTAATTCTCACTTAATAATGACATATCAATCAGGTTATCATACACATTTTCAATGGAAGGAACCTAGTATTTATAGAAGATATGAAATGGAACTGGTTGAAGAATAATCACCTCTGTGGAGTGTTACTGGCTGCAGCATAATTCCTTTACAAGGAAAAGAACAGGATGACAGATTTAAATATCTATTTGTAAAACAGAAAAAAATGAACTGAAGTCCTAGCTTTTTTTCCACCAGTAAATTTTACACCGAAAACTAAATATCTGAACATTCATTATAGCCAAGCAGTCATTTACAAAAGCACTACAAGTTAATGTATATGTTTCAGTGCAATGTTATTCAAGCTTCTCATCCTGTCAACCAGACAACTTTGCAGTTCCTACACAGCAGGCCACATGGTGGGGAACAATTCCTCCATCTAATCTGAAGCCACATGTTTGATTGGCTAATAGCAGGGTCATCATCTTGTTAAAGTTCAGACATACTAATTTATTCACAGTGCTCCTCCATTACAGTCCCGGACACACACACTCATAAATACACCACAGAACACTGCTTTCACTCTTTCAGAGATTCAGATGTGACTTGTGACACAATGACCTGTTAGAGAACATATAGATGACAGAAAAAGTAATGTCTTAAGCTGATGCCTGGGATTTCAAACATCATCCATGCAGTATTATGTGCTTAACAGTTTTTGTAAACATGCAGCTCAGAAAACATATGTAGCAATTTAGAAAAGAGTTTATTTATTCGGCGGAAGAGAAAGACTAGCTAAATCACTACCTGACTGCAATAGACTTTGCTGACAACATTTCATATCTTCATGTAGTTTGTTACCAGGTTATTTCTCATACTAAAATTGAAGACTTGTTTGACACTTCCAAATGAAATTCAAATCTGGCAAATAATATTACATGGCACATGTCTGAGCATTAATATGACTTTACAATTTGTACATTATTTTTAAAAAATGGACAATTCTTTTTATTTAACTGGCATCAGAAGTGCACCAAAAACTAATTCTGCACTACAATTTAAACATTATCCAAATTAATTTTAAATAAATCTGCAATCAAAATTACCACCTAGATCTTGTAATTCAGAGCTAATTCAGAATGATGACAAAATAGAAATGTGTGTCACTTGACAGAGAGATCTGCCAGCTGTCTTTGACAATGAAACCATTTGAACATTGAGAGAGAAAAGACACCAGTGAAGAAAAATAGCTACTGCAGCAATATGACTGTCAAAATGTAAGAAAGACAATTTACAACTGCATGAACTGCTAGTCAGCCTTTTTATATTTCAAGTGTCATTAACAAACCATGACAAAAGCTTACCATTTGTTATATTATGAAATCCTCATCCATCACGGAAATGCACATTCTGACTACAATTTCACTTGTTTTGCATTCTATGGTTTACATTCCGGAGTGAGCAAACTCAACATCTATCCACTGTAGTCATCATAAACTTACTTTATTTCAGTATATATTCATCTTCTGATCCATGTGCACCATATTACATACAGGTCACTGTATAGTAGGCATTAAAGGCAGGGACAAAAATTTTTTTCATTTAAAATTCCATTTACTAAAATGTTTCTGCATTACTTATACTCTTGCTCCTTGAGGAGCACACTTCACAGTAGCTGTTTACTTTTACAGCCACTACATGATTCTTTTATCACTGAAGATATTTTATAATTCTTCATGCAAAATGTCATGCGAATGGCAGAAAACAAATTTTGGTTTTTCTTTTGGTTGGTCTACAACCCAGCGGCCAGTCTATTTCATAAAGAAGAAGAAAGAAAAAAAAAAGATCGATGAAAATCTGGGAAGGAAGGTGAACGTAGCTAGTAGCTTTGTGCCAGCACAGGGAAGACATATAGTGGCAGTTAAACACCCATAGCAAACAAGATGTCACCCTAATAACCTGTTCCCCATTAATTTAATTCCCCTACACGCCAGATAGTTGCTACGCTGATGAAAATTGATTCCAGAGGCACTGCATAGTATGTAAATGCATAAAGTGCTGGCCATAAGGAAAGAGTAAAATAAAGAGAGAGTATACAAAAAGTGTGGAAGAAATATACTGCATTTTTATCAAAACTGCAATACTATAAAGGAAACATGTAAATATTAAAGACAGAAGAGGACATTCAACATAGACTAATGCATGTAAATGTTCACACTTACAGAACAATATGGTATCTGCACAATTCAAGATCAGCCCCCCTGAACAGGTGAGTTACACAAAATGCATGTAAATGTTTTTAAGAGTAATAAATATGCTGAAGCAACCACCAGTATTACACACTACCTAAAATGTGCAGTGTTCACAGCAAAAGATGCTACACAGGAACATTACAGAGTCTGAACAGGAATGAACTATAAACTGTTGTAAATGTCACTTGTCACATTATATAGTTGTGGGTCATATGTATGAGTGTAATGCTTTTAAGGCATTGAATGAATCAAATCTGAGCAGATGAAAACTGAATTAGTTTTATACCTAACAGGTACATCACATGCATGGTAATGGCTGCCTGCAAAGCTCCATCTCCTTTTGATACAAAGCTGGAGCTCTACATCATTTGTACCACTGTCTGATAATACTCCTTTAGCTGTAATAGTTATTACTTTCTTTATTCCATATAGTGGTAAAGCATTTAGTGTAAAATAAATACTTCCTACAGATGTCTGCACATTGCATTCAAACTGCAGTACAAAGCACACTGTAGCAGGGTGAGTATAACTTGGTGAAACTACCTGTAGTCGCTCCTTGTGACATAGCCATGTATAGAGAGTGGAGATTCCCTTGCTCAATCTTCAGTTCACTGACAGACTATACAAATGATGTCAAATCAAATGTGATATGCTTCATTACCCTCTGTTTGACATTACAGGCAATCCTCGTTTCTCTGAATCAGTGACACTTTCAACTGCAAACATTTCTTTGGTGAAATTCTTCACTCAATGCATTTCTGGGTATATATTCTAACAGAAATGGAGGTGACTTTTTGTGAGGAAAGTTCACCACTACTAGCAAGGAGGATAGCTAGTTTGAGTGTCCATTCATTTACTAGATCTGAATTATTCTGTGATTTTGTCTGTCAGCTAGTAACTGGTAACACTTTTCCATTAACTGAGCATTGGCCTGCCCTTATATTCTACAGGGCAGTTATAATTAAATTTTCACTACTCGAGAGTTTGAACTATAAGAAATTCCCAGGGGCAGACGTGGACTCTGAACAGAATGTATTGGTTATGAAACTATCAAAAACAGAGCCTGTGGCCATTTGTGTGTGTATGTGTGTATGCGCACGCACGCATGTGTGTGGTCTATTTTTGGCAAAGGCCTTGTTGGCTGAATGCTAACTTTCCGACAGTCTTTCTGTTGTGCCTTTCTGCGACTCACCATCTCTGGCATATGGTGAGTAGCAACTATCCTTTTCATAATATTGTTACATTCTATACTGGATCTTCCACTGTTAGATTGAAACTGAAGAATTTGCAAAAAGGTAGGGAACTACAGAGATTGGACCTGGATAAAATGAAAGAACCAGATGTTGTTGAGGGTTTCAATGGGAGCATTAGAAAACAACTGACTGAAATGAGGGACAGAAATACAGTAGAATACAAATGGGTAACTTTGAGAGATGAAATAGTGGAGACAGCAGAGGATGGATACAACAGGAGATACTGAATTTAACTTATGAAAGCAGAAAATATGATAATGCAGGACACAAAGCAGGAAAAAGGGAATACAGATGTCTAGAAAATGAGACTGATAAAAATTGCAGAATTGCTAAGGAAGAATGCCTAGACAGGAATGTAAACTTATAGAGCCAGCCACAACAAACCATTCCACCTGGTGAGCAAGATATATGAAATGGGAAAATCCTCAGACTTCAAGAAGACCGTAATAATTACATTTTCAAAGAAAGCAGGTACTAACAGGTGTGAATAATACTGAACTATCGGTTTAATAACTAATGGTTGCAAAATACTGATACAAATTATTTACAGAAAAACAGAAAAACCAGATGAAGCCAACTTCGTGAAAGACCAGTTTGGGTTCCGGAGAAATCTTTGAACACATGAGGCAATACTGAACCTTCAACTTCTCTTAGTTTAAACAGTTATAAACCTACACTTGTAGGGGGGAAGTTTATCAGTTTTTCCCTTCTACATAACCTTCTGAAACTGTTTTTATCAGTTCGTCATTCTTTCTTAATATATGCCCAATCCAATTTCTTTTTCTTCTTTTTATTACATCTAGTAACTGTCTTTTCTCTCCCACTCAGTACCTCTTAAATTTTTTATTCTCTCCATCCAACTTATTTTTTCCATCCTCCGCCATGACCACATCTCAAAAGCCTCCAGCCTCTCTGTCTTTCTTCCCCGAAGTCCATGTTTCAGAGCCATACAGAACACTCCATAAAAGACACTTCACGAGTCTTTTCCTGAGTTCTATTTCCAGACTGCTGCAGAAAATTCTCCTTTTCTTATAAAATGCCTCTTTTGTCATTGCTATTCTTGTTTTAATTTCTGCACTGCACTTCGAGTCTGTCTATCCTGCTTCCAAGATACTTAAAATTTTGCACCTGTTCTAATATTTCTCCATTTAGCACATAATTTTTATTTCTTTATTTTCTCCTAGTGCCAATTCTTTTGTTTTCTTTGTGTTAATTTTCATTCCATAATTTTTTTCCATTAGCTTCAATGGTGTCCACTAAATCCTGTAATTCTTTTTTCCCTGTGATGAGAAGGACTATGTCATCAGCATACCTCAAATACCCTACTCTTCTTCTTCCAATTTCTACACCTTTGTCATCTAATGAGCATTGTGCAATCATATCTTCCAAGTAGAGGTTGAAAAGGGTAGGTGATAGACAGCATCCATGTCTTACTCCTTTTCCTAGTCTGATCCAGTTTGTACTTTCTCCTCTCACTTTAAATGAGGCTTTTTGAATAAGATATAATGAGTTTACAAGTCTTCTGGTTTTCCGGTCCACTCTCTTTTCCCTCATTATAGTCACCAGCTTGTCCCAAGCCACATTGTCAAATGCCTTTTCTAGATCGATGAAGCACATATATAGGTCTCTTCCTTTTTCAATAAACCTTTCTCCCAAGATTTGTAGGAACCCTATTGCATTTCTGGTGCCCGTAATCCATCTAAAGCCAAACTGCTCCTCGCCAAGATTCTCCTCCATTACTTTTTCAAATCTCTTATTAATTATTTTTAACATCCCTTTGGCTGCATGTAAAATAGGCTGATGTGCTCACTGCATTTCTTGGTTCCTAGTTTTTTTTACAGTAATGGAATCATTACTGTTGTCACAAAGTCCTCATGCCGTTCACCGCTGTCATCTTTTACTACATAGCTTCAATATTTCTCTTATTCCATCTTGTTTCAACACTTATTAGTCCGCCACAATATTACTGCACATGGGATTGAGGGTGTTTTGGGCATCTTATCTTGAGATTCAGTAATTGTATTGCATGAGGACGGGCTGAGCCACTTGATAGTATATGTGTAACTGTTTTGAAATCATTCAAATGTGATGGGTCAGTTTTCCTTAGTCACCACCACTGTACTTGTTTACTGTAATATCACCACATGTTTCTGGTAATGGCCACAGGAGGCCAAGTGCAATTCTATCACAGTCAGGCAGTATGTTGCTTGTGTGTTGAATCAATTATTTGTGCCACTATACATCAAAGTGAATTAGTGGAGACCTATATATGTGCTTCATCGATCTAGAAAAGGCATCAATATTGTTTCTGAGGATGGCATGGAGTGTTAAGAACATTACTTTACAGAAATAATTTATTTATCATAATAATAATAATAATAATAATAATAATAATAATAATAATAATAATGGAATAATACACTCTGGAGCACTCTACCTCATATGTCACGACCCACACAAGTTTCATCAGTGACTATGAGACCATCATACAATTTACATTGAATGAGACGATCAACAAATCTGGGGAACAAAGATAGGGGATTAATATCCAGTTGACGAGGAAGGATGAAACAGGATATAGGCTGTGGTATTTTCAGCAAACTGTTGTGTATCGAAAGATATTTTAACCTCACTGAATGTGAGTCTAGTGTCTTAATCACTGCATAACCTCATTCAGATGCTTGTCTATGAATTTCTGAAAGGCAGTCTTTTGCATACATACCAAATACTGCACCCTCTGTGAAAATCGAAAGGACAAAATATCGCAAAGATGGGGGCACTATAGGGAAAACAAGAGACAACAAAGAAAGAAGAACTCTGAAGCCATGTGATCCCAGTTAGTCAATAATGACATGAACAACAAAACTACACTATCTATTGTCGTTAATGACCCATTTCATTTCATCAGAGGTTATAGGTTGCTGCGTAAATATTTTCATGCGACTTTATGGATCACTATCTATAAGGAGACAAGGGAGAATGGGAGAGGGACAGCAAACAACTTGTGCGAAAACTTAAATACTGGCGCAGCAACTTCAAAAGCCTGATTTTTGTGTAGGCCTGGGCTTAGATCACCAGGAGACCTCTATTTTCTTTAAAGTTTGGTAAATTTGGTAAAATTATGCATGCAATCAGAAAAAATAGAAGACTAGCTAAGCAGCACTGTCACTAGCACAGTGTTTGGTCTGTTACTGAATTCAGTAGGAGGGCAACTGAACTCTGAACGCAAGAGGGGGCTTTTCTGTAATGTATACAACAAGATGGGGTGTCTGAGATTTTAAGCCTTATTTTTAAATTAAATCACATCACATATCTTTTTACAATTATGTTAAGTGTTATGTTATGTTATGTTATTATTATTACAATAAATAAGGCCCGTAGTATTTTACATTTTATTACAGTAACACACGTACTTTTGTGCTGCGTTATCAACAATACACAGAAATAAAATTTTAGAGAACTGAATTCCAGATTCCAGAAAACTGTAGTACCTCTGTAGCAAGTAAATTTTCACATAAAACAATTCCAGAGTTTAAACCTGCACATAAAAACTGCACTCAGTAGGTACAAAAAGAGATTCTGCTGGGCTCTAAATTTTTCTTTATCACCACTCAGCACACATTTGATTTTAACTAACTTTAGAAAGGTTCCCAATCAGAACTGCCCTCAAATTTTTCCTTCAAATGACACTCCTGTTCACCAACAGAACTGTGATATTTTTTGTTTATTTCTTGATCTATATCTCTGACATCTTCCTCCATCCACCGACCAACAATTTCATGAAACTTGGTTTTAACGTTCCTGGTGCGCTCTAGTGAACACATTTTGTACTATACTGAAGACAAGAAGGGTACATAGTTTATCAGGCACGGTCTAGGAGACTACAACACGTGTCAACAAACAAACTACCAACCAGCTATCCACCAGGATCAACGGCCACCACCATACTGTGGCCAAGAGCAAAGTAGACCACCCCATGGCACAACATATAGTTGAGCATAACATGCTTAATTTCAATGACTGCTTCACTACCCAAGCCATCTGGATCCTCCCTTCCACCACCAGTTTTTCTGAACTGCGCAGATGGGCATTACCTTTACAACACATTCTCTGCTCTCATAATTCTCCTCGTAACTTACTGCCCCCACACCCACCAACCAATAGTTTCAACCCCCCCTCTGTACTAGCATCTCCTCTCCATTCTAGTGTCCCACCCTCTGCTAACGCATATGGCAATAACACATTAACACATTGCAGGGCTGGCAATGTAAGGGGGGGGGGGGGGGTTAGTAGAGAAGCATTTCACCAGAGATAACATTTGTGAAGAAGTTTGAAAATCTTCACCCGTAGCGCGTGTTACAGGTTAATGGTGCAGGTAGCAACAGCTATACTTTTAGTTGGCATACAAAATGGCTTTGTTTGGTTGTCAGCTGCAATCAGTGCACATTTTCTATTATTATTACTATTATTATTATTATTATTATTATTATTATTATTCTTTCTTTCTTTTCTCAGACGTTATGTCTGGTCAAAAATGGAAAGTGACGCGGACTTTGATCAAGCGTGACTTCCATTTAACTGTACTGTATATGTTATATTGCATTTAGGAACTTTCGGGTGATTGAACAGATATCAATAATTACGGATTTCTGTAGTTGTATATGTAAGTTTGGATGTAGCTGTATTGCATTGATGTACTGGTGGATATTGTGTGGTATGACTCCTTTAGTTGACAGTATAATCGGTATAATGTCAACTTTATCCTGATGCCACATGTCCTTCACTTCCTCAGCCAGTTGAATGTATTTTTCAATTTTTTTCTCCTGTTTTCTTCTGTATATTTGTTGTATTCGGTATGGATATTTCGATTAGTTGTGTTAATTTCTTCTTTTTATTGGTGAGTATAATGTCAGGTTTGTTATGTGGTGGTGTTTTATCTGTTATAATGGTTCTGTTCCAGTATAATTTGTATTCATCATTCTCCAGTACATTTTGTGGTGCATACTTATATGTGGGAATGTGTTGTTTTATAAGTTTATGTTGTAAGGCAAGCTGTTGGTGTATTATTTTTGCTACATTGTCATGTCTTCTGGGGTAGTCTGTATTTGCTAGTATTGTACATCCGCTTGTGCTGTGACTTACTGTTTCTATTTGTTGTTTGCAAAGTCTGCATTTCTCTGTTATGGTATTGGGATATTTAATCATATGCTTGCTGTAATATCTGGTGTTTATTGTTTGATCCTGTATTGCAATCATGAATCCTTCCGTCTCACTGTATATATTGCCTTTTCTTAGCCATGTGTTGGATGCGTCTTGATCGATGTGTGGCTGTGTTAGATGATTCGGGTGCTTGTCATGTAATGTTTTCTTTTCCCAATTTACTTTCTTCCTATCTGTTGATGTTATGTGATCTAGAGGGTTGTAGAAGTGGTTATGAAATTGCAGTGGTGTAGTCGAGGTATTTATATGAGTGATTGCTTTGTGTATTTTGCTAGTTTCTGCTCATTCTAGAAAGGATTTTCTTAAATTTTCTACCTGTCCATAATGTAGGTTTTTTATGTCGATAAATCCCCTTCCTCCTCCCTTTCTGCTTAATGTGAATCTTTCTGTTGCTGAATGTATATGATGTATTCCATATTTGCGGCATTGTGATCGTGTAAGTGTATTGAGTGCTTCTAGGTCTGTGTT
Source organism: Schistocerca cancellata (assembly GCF_023864275.1). Classification (NCBI taxonomy): domain Eukaryota; kingdom Metazoa; phylum Arthropoda; class Insecta; order Orthoptera; family Acrididae; genus Schistocerca; species Schistocerca cancellata. The sequence continues at coordinate 259,555,913 of NC_064627.1, read as the reverse complement.
ACTCCATTTCACTACTCCAAATGAGTAGGTCAATATTGGTATAGCATAAGTATTTATAGCTTTTGTCTTGTTTCTTGCTGTCAATTCTGTTTTCAGTATTTTTGTTAGTCTTTGTCTATATTTTTCTTTTAGTTCTTCTTTAATATTTGTATTATCTATTCCTATTTTTTGTCTGTATCCTAGATATTTATAGGCACCTGTTTTTTCCATCGCTTCTATGCAGTCGCTGTGGTTATCCAATATGTAATCTTCTTGTTTAGTGTGTTTTCCCTTGACTATGCTATTTCTCTTACATTTGTCTGTTCCAAAAGCCATATTTATATCATTGCTGAATACTTCTGTTATCTTTAGTAATTGGTTGAGTTGTTGATTTGTTGCTGCCAGTAGTTTTAGATCATCCATGTATAGCAAATGTGTGATTTTGTGTGGGTATGTTCCAGTAATATTGTATCCATAATTTGTATTATTTAGCATGTTGGATAGTGAGTTCAGAGCAAGGCAGAACCAGAAAGGACTTAATGAGTCTCCTTGGTATATTCCACGCTTAATCTGTATTGGCTGTGATGTGATAGTAGAGTTTGTTTGGATATTAAGTGTGGTTTTCCAGTTTCTCATAACTATGTTTAGGAACTGCATCAATTTAGGATCTACTTTGTATATTTCCAATATCTGTAGTAACCATGAGTGGGGTACACTATCAAAAGCTTTTTGGTAATCAATGTATGCGTAGTGTAGCGACCTTTGTTTAGTTTTAGCTTGATATGTCACCTCTGCATCTATTATCAGTTGCTCTTTACATCCTCGTGCTCCTTTGCAGCAGCCTTTTTGTTCTTCATTTTTAATTTTGTTCTGTGTTGTATGTGTCAATTTCTGTGTAATGACTGAAGTTAATATTTTGTAGATTGTTTGTAGGCATGTTATGGGGCGATATTTAGCTGGGTTTGCTGTGTCTGCTTTATCTTTAGGTTTCAGATAAGTTATTCCATGTGTAAGTGTATCAGGTAATGTGTATGGGTCTGCAATGTAACTGTTAAATAATTTAGTTAGATGTGAATGTGTTGAGGTGAACTTCTTTAGCCAGAAATTTGCTATTTTATCATTTCCAGGGGCTTTCGAATTGCGCGTAGAATTAATTGCTCAGGTGACATCATGTTGCAAAATTATCACTTCAGGCATTTGTGGTATCATCTTGTATGAGTCTGTTTCTGCTTGTATCCACCGTGCATGCCTGTTATGTTGTACCGGGTTTGACCACATGTTGCTCCAGAAGTGTTCCATGTCTTATGTTTGGTGGATTGTCTATTTTAATGTGTACGTTATCTATTGTTTGGTAAAATCTCTTTTGGTTTGTGTTGAATGTTTGGTTTTGTTTCCTTCTATTTTCACTTTTTTTGTATCTTCTAAGTCGTTTGGCCAATGCTTGTAATTTCTGCTTCTTTTCATCTAATTGCTCTATCGCTTCTTGTTGTGAGATTTTACCTAACCTTTTTCATTTTTTGTCTGATATTTCATTTCTTATAAATTGTGTTAGCTGTCCGATGTCTTTTCTCAGTTTTTCTATTCTGATCTGTAGCCTGTGTTGCCATGCTGGTTTTGTGGGTTTCTTCTTTGTGTTGGTTGGTTCTGATCTCCGCCTAGTGTGTATATTTAGTGTAGCGAGTGCTCCTACATAAACCAGAAGTTGTAACTCTTCCATAGTTGTATTTTCATTTATTTTGTTGTGTATGATTGTGTTGATAGTTGTTGTTGTTATTTAGGCTTGTGGGTTATTTGGTGGTCTATGCATGAATGGTCTAATGTCTGTATTTGTGTCTTTGTATTCTATATATGTCAGCTGAAATTTCTCTTCTATATCTAACACGTGTCTCTCTTTGTGTTCTATTTGTGCTCTATTTGTGCTTGTTCTGGTGGCTGTCTTAAGATTTCGTTTTCCTCTGATTGTTTAATTGATGCGTGTTGGTCTTTGTTTGTTTGCTCTGGGATGTTTGAGTCCATTACTGTGTTTTCTTCTTCTTCCGATTGCACATTATTTTGTTCCAGTATTTGTTGTACTTGTTGTTTGATGTTTTCTAATTCTGACTGGGGTATCCTGTTATTTTTGATTATTACACGGATCTGATCAGCTAGTCGTTGTTCTGTTAAAAATTTTAATTCCGGGTATCTGGTAATAAATGTTGTGTATACTTGTGATCTGTATCCAGTTGTGTTGGGTCCTAGGTTTGTTGCTTGGTAATAACAGAACATGAGGTGTCGATTAACTTCATCTGACCATCTCATCCTCTGTCTTTGTTTTCCTTCTAGGGTGGTTGCAGGAAGCATATCCTGCAAAACACCTCTATTCGGATTTAAATCATTTTCCAGTTGGCTAGCAGTGTCGTTACCATTGTGGGCGGGCATAGGGTTCAAGCGTGGTCCCCGACCATGACGGCGCTTGTCCGAGGCTTCTTTAGTTCTGTCCTGAACCAAGTAATCACACTAAAAGGGGGGTTAGCCCTATTAGTGGTTTGTTCTTTTCGTCGCCTTTTACGACTGGCAGAACATACCTTAGGCCTATTCTTTTCTCGGGCCTCCACGGGTTTTTTATTATTATTATTATTATTATTATTATTATTATTATTATTATTATTATTATTTTTTTTTTTTTTTTTTTTTTTCTATACAGTAGTCTAACCTACCGATGAGCTGCGTGAAGAAGCTAAGTGGTGCACTAAACAGGAAATGATGAAAGAAAGAAGTCATTCATATACACTCCTGGAAATGGAAAAAAGAACACATTGACACCGGTGTGTCAGACCCACCATACTTGCTCCGGACACTGCGAGAGAGCTGTACAAGCAATGATCACACGCACGGCACAGCGGACACACCACGAACCGCGGTGTTGGCCGTCGAATGGCGCTAGCTGCGCAGCATTTGTGCACCGCCGCCGTCAGTGTCAGCCAGTTTGCCGTGGCATACGGAGCTCCATCGCAGTCTTTAACACTGGTAGCATGCCGCGACAGCGTGGACGTGAACCGTATGTGCAGTTGACGGACTTTGAGCGAGGGCGTATAGTGGGCATGCGGGAGGCCGGGTGGACGTACCGCCGAATCGCTCAACACGTGGGGCGTGAGGTCTCCACAGTACATCGATGTTGTCGCCAGTGGTCGGCGGAAGGTGCACGTGCCCGTCGACCTGGGACCGGACCGCAGCGATGCACGGATGCACGCCAAGACCGTAGGATCCTACGCAGTGCCGTAGGGGACCGCACCGCCACTTCCCAGCAAATTAGGGACACTGTTGCTCCTGGGGTATCGGCGAGGACCATTCGCAACCGTCTCCATGAAGCTGGGCTACGGTCCCGCACACCGTTAGGCCGTCTTCCGCTCACGCCCCAACATCGTGCAGCCCGCCTCCAGTGGTGTCGCGACAGGCGTGAATGGAGGGACGAATGGAGACGTGTCGTCTTCAGCGATGAGAGTCGCTTCTGCCTTGGTGCCAATGATGGTCGTATGCGTGTTTGGCGCCGTGCAGGTGAGCGCCACAATCAGGACTGCATACGACCGAGGCACACAGGGCCAACACCCGGCATCATGGTGTGGGGAGCGATCTCCTACACTGGCCGTACACCACTGGTGATCGTCGAGGGGACACTGAATAGTGCACGGTACATCCAAACCGTCATCGAACCCATCGTTCTACCATTCCTAGACCGGCAAGGGAACTTGCTGTTCGAACAGGACAATGCACGTCCGCATGTATCCCGTGCCACCCAACGTGCTCTAGAAGGTGTAAGTCAACTACCCTGGCCAGCAAGATCTCCGGATCTGTCCCCCATTGAGCATGTTTGGGACTGGATGAAGCGTTGTCTCACGCAGTCTGCACGTCCAGATTTGGATCATGGCAACCAGCAGATACAGTATTTCTTGATTTCCGAAAAAGCATTTGACTCGGCACCACACTTGTGCTTATTGTCAAAAGTACGATCATATGGGTAAAAATTGTGATTGGACTGAGGACTTTTTGGTAGAGAGAATGCAGCATGTTATCTTGGATGGAGAGTCATTGTCAGATGTAGAAGAAACTTCAGTGTGTTCCAGGGAACTGAGTTGGGACCTTCACTGTTCATATTGTCTATTAATGACCTTGCATGCAATATTAATAGTAACCTTAGACTTTTTGTAAATGATACAGTTATTTATAAAGAAGTAATGTCTGAAAGAAGCTGCATGACAATTCAGCAGGATCTTGAAAAGTTTTCTAAGTGGTTCAGAGACTAGCAATTTTCTTTAAATGTTCAGAAATGTAAAATTGTGCTTGGGTGTAACACTTTGTAGGGATATGAAATGGATTGGTCAGCAGTCTCAGTCATGGGTAAAGCAGGTGGTAGACTACAGTTTATTGTTAGAATACTTGGGAAGCGCAATCAGTCAACAACGGAGATTGCTTACAGATCACTCATGCGACCCATTCTAGAATATTGCTCAGGTGTGTAGGGCCCATAAAATAGGACTAACAGGGAATATTGAATGTACACTGATGAGCCAAAACATTATGATCACCTGTTTAATAGATTGATTGTCTGCCTTCAAAACAAAACACGACTGATTCTGCATATCAGGAATCCGACAATTTGTCGACAGGTTTGTGGAGGCATGTGGTGTTAGATGTCTATGCACATGTGATGTAATTCATGAAAATAACAGTCTGCCAGTTTGCATATGCAGTGATGGCATCCGATTATGACCCAGATGGGTACCACAGGACTTATATCAGGTGAATTTGGTGTCCAAGACATCGAATTGAGTTCACTATAATGCTCCTCAAACCACTACAGCACTGTTCTGGATCCAAAACACGCAGAATTATACTGGTGAAAGATGACATCAACGTCAGGGAAGACATCAAGTATGAAGGGATGCAGGTGGTTCGCACCTGTCAGCTTGTCTTGAATTACTGCCACAGGTCCCAAGCTAGCGCAGGAGATGGCTCCCGAAGCATAAATACTGCTACCACTGACCTGTGTCCACAGTGCTGTACATTTCGAGCCGCCGTTCACCTCAATGATGGCGTTTGTGCAGACTGCCATTAACATATTGCAGAAAAAATGTGTTTCACCTGATGAGCGGGCACGTTTGAAACCATAATAACGGCTAAAAATGGGACTTGCCGTCTGCCATGCATTTCGCGGAGGTTTGTAGAGTATAGATGTAGGTGTAGACGTATGTAAAGGCGAACGTCGAAAACACAGTAGAGGAGTATGCGAAGAGCGAAACGTCTCTGCCCTATATAGGACTGCGGCAGTGGTGATTCCTGGCAGATGGCGCGGCCTCGAAGTGCCACGGCAGGTATTATAGGGCGCGCGGAAAGGGAAGGAGGCGTCGCGCCTCGCGAAGAACGCGCGGCAGCGGCGGCCCAGACCAGACCGGCTCGCCAGCCGCCTCTCGCCTGCGCGGCGCCAAGACGCGAGCAACAAAACACAGACCGCAGCGGCACGGCGCGCTGCGGCCCAGCCACCACGTAAATACAGCACAGCGGCCGCAACTCCACACTAGAGCGGGGAGGAGCGGACCAGGCGTGAGAGCGATCTGCGGTATCGACGCAACCGCTACCGGCCATAGGCAGTAAGGCTTGTTTAATGTTTAATCTGAAGGTGGTCCGGTAGCAATCTGATTGGCGACGTATCTCCCTTGCGTGTTTTCTGTCTTCCTCTTCATTTCTGCATAGGTTTAGCACCATACATTTCATAATATTCTCCATGTACTTCACTCATGATCTCCCTCTAGTTGTTATTCGTTGTTTCCGTCTCTCAGTAGGTGAACAATGATATGCACTGTGTTTCTGTACATATATTTATAATTCGGTAGCTATTTTACAGTGTGGCGGAGGATCAGCGCCACCGCCCTTTCCTAATGGGGAAGTTAAGAACAAACGTCTGTAAGTGACAGAAATAACAATCAAACATGAAGTTTGGTTTGAACACCGCAGTAGTTCTGTTCAATTATTTATGGGAGCACTAGAGTTTAACACTGGACTCCCAACCAAGGTGCAATTTTGCATTCTTCACATTAACAAATCATTGCTGCAGATGAAACCAGCGATAAGCTACAGAAATAAAATGCTTGGATCAACTCAGGCTAGACTCCCAATCCTTTGGATTTGCAGTCCAAATTTCTCTCTGAACCATCGAGCAGTATGAGCTTTAATTACTCAGATTTTCTCATCGCGGTCCTTTCGCTGCCTGACGTGGGAAGAAGTAGACTGTTGCCTGATACTTTTAGGAACGTTATAAACTTATTTTATCAGGAAACCTCTTCGTGATGCGCAACCCAACTCTTTAGTGTTTGCCACTCGAGCTACAGGGGCGTCTCCGTAACGATTTAGCGTTTACTTAGCGATTAATCTATTACACCTAACAGATGAGCATTTCTGCAAACATACCACCCACTCTAAGGAGAACATCTTTTTATAAGCTACTGCACAGAGCACGCAGTACAGTACTTCGTATCAAAATTAGCTACTTCTACTGCGCGGTCCAGTCACATTAATCTGACCACCTATGTTCGACGTCAACATCCCATAACCACACGAACCACACGCAAATGTCACCACTAGGAGGGCATATAAAGTGAGTGAGTGAGTGAGTGAGTGTGTGAGTGTGTGAGTGTGTGTGTGTGTGTGTGTGTGTGTGTGTGTGTGTCGCAATGCGGAAACGGAGCGATTTATCTGGTATCGAAAAGGGCACGATCACTGGCTTTCCGACAAAGGACGGAAGCATTTCTGAAATGGCGAAGTCTGTAAACTGTCGCTTGCTGTCGTGGAATGAAGTGTACTGTCTGCGGAGATGTGTATGGACGAACACACGTGCAACTACTGAGCAACTGGCTGTCCATATGAACCAAGGGGCTTTCAACAGTCACTCCTATTCAGCGAAAGTTGCTGCGTATGGGACTCCGCAGAAGGTTGCGTGGTTCATTCAACCATGCTGACTATTCTTCATCGACGACGAAGGCTGGGATCTGCATGCGTATGTCACAACTGGATGGCCAGTGAGTGGCGACAAGTGTCTTTTTCAGATGAGAGGTCGCTGTTGGTGTGTACGGCGTGTGAGCAGCTGAAAGCAAACATCCTGCAACAATCGTCGGAAGGGTCTACGCCGGAGGAGGAAGCGTTTGGTCTACGAAAGTTTTTCGTGACATTCTCCCAAGATGATCTCTCACTCTAAAAGGCACAATGCCTCTATCCTCGTGGACCATATCCACACCTACATGCAGTTTGTTTTTCCTAGGTACGATGGCATCTACCAGTAGGGCAATGCAGAGTGTCACTCGACTCGTAGTATACGTGCGTGGTTCTAGGAGCATCAGGATGATTTCACCATATTCCCTTGACCACCAAATTCCCCAGAGATTTAAACCCAATAGAGAATGCGTCAGACCACTTCAATCGGACTGCTCATACGAGAAACTTTGCGCAACTGGTCACGGCTCAGCAATTAGCAAGGCTCCCCATAACTTAATACCTTCCAGAACCTCAGTGACACTCTTCCTGTACGTCTCGCACCGGTCTGCGCTGCAAAGGTGCTTATTCAGGCTTTTGATACGTGGTCGCAGTGATGTGACTGGACAGTGTATATTCCATTTGCGAATAGAGCGAACCAAAAAATTCTTTCTATATGCCTCGGTATGTGCCCAGTCTCTTATTTTATTCTTATTATCCCTACGACACATTTAGGATGAAATCAATAGAATAGATTCACAATCTTCCTCAAATATAAGTTCTTTTAACTTACCCATCTGACTTTCGCGAGATCATAATCGTATTTCTTCCAAAGACTGCTACTTAAGACCTTCACCTTCAGCATCTGTTACACTTACTTATGTTCTACACCAACCTGTTAAAAACTCTAGCAACGGGTCTCTGAATTCGTTCGATGCTTCCTGGCAGCCTCTCCCACTTGATAGAGACTTCATAATCGCTGGAGCAATTCTTAAGAACAGGCCGCACTAGAATGTAGTACGCTGTTTCGTAAACAGGTACATCACAATTTCTAAAGCTGTTTCAACGAACCGCAAGTCGTCTGTCTTCTCTGTGTTCATCCCTGTTCACGTAACTCCTCCGGATTACTTCCGATATGACGTGCTCCAGATATTCACCACTAATCTTGCGACCAGATACCGTAAGTTCCAGAGTATCGCAAATATTTAAAGGCACTTACAGAATGTCTGCAGAGACCTAGCGGTGAAAAAAACCGTGGAGAGTCGTTGGGCGAGACGCTTATCATCGCAACAAGATTGCGCAAACCTGCCCGTTCTTCCCCGTGACGGATGGGTGCACACAGCTGCGAATCCTGCAACGTTGGAACGTGCGGACATACTCATTCGAGGTGATCGACGAATCTCAATCAATATGGGACTAAGAAGGGGTCATTCTGTTTGATGTCCTTCCTCATGGTATAACGATCAACTCTGAAGTGTATTGTGTTACCATCAAGAAACTGAAGAAAGGGCTTCAGCGTGTTTGTCACCACTAAAATGCAGGCGAACTACTTCTCCATGACAACGCAAGGCCTCACGCAAGTCTGCGCACCCTGGAGCAGCTCACAAAAACTTCATTGGTTTGCATTCTATAGTTCGGATCTCGAACCTTCTGACTTCAATCTCTTTGGCCCAATGAAGAAGGATGCACTCGGCGGGAAGCAATGTGTGGATAGTGGGAAGTTGCTGATGCAGCAAAATTTTTGCTCCAACGTCGCCCAGTAGAGTGGTACCATGCGGGCATACAGGTGTCCTACTAAGGTGGCGTAAGGCGTCGCATTGAACGGAGATTATGTTGATAAGTAGGATTTTGTAGCCAAAAGAGTGGGGAATAATATGGTGTACTGGAATCCTGATTAAAGTCAACCTGATTTCAGAAAAATATATGTTGCATTACTTATTTAACGTCCCTTTTAATTTTCTGTGACCATATGTTTTAAAAACTGAAAGCCAAATAAATGGAAAAGTCTTTATCGTGCTCTTCCACTACCGTTGGTGAGTGAGATTTTCATGGATGGATTAGTATAAATCGGCTAAATTTCCACATGGAACATCAGTTTCGAAGAACACCAAGAAAAAATTTCCCAGACCACAATTCAGCCTCAACCACCTTACAGTTGAATAGTCTTTATTCTTCTACGTCCCGCCTCGATCTTCTCGGAAAGCGCCCAACGCACAACGGGCACTGACTTACCCGCGGTTTCTGTGCTCGTGACCACCGCCCAGAAGTGAAAGTGAGGGCATATAATGGAGTGAAACTGAATTTAGCTCTTTTTTTCACAAGAGTGCTACCGAAAGCGGATCTCAAATTGATTCCATATTTATATATTTCCAGAAGGCTTTTAAGACCGTATCTCACAAACAGCTTTTTGTCAAATTGCGTGCCTATGGAGTCTCTTCCCAGCTGTGCGATTGGATTCGCGATTAGCTGTCAGAAAGATCACAGTTCGTATAAACTGACGGAAAGTCATCGAGCAAAACATAAGCGGTATCTAGCGTTCCCAAAGAAAGTTTATAGGCTCTCTGCTGTCCCTAATCTGAATAAACAATTTAGCAGACTATCTTTGCAGCCCTCTTAGATTGTTTGCGGATGATGCTGTTTTTGTTTACTGTTTAATGTAGTCATTAATAGATCAAAACCAATTGCAGAATGATTTAGACTACATATCTGTACGATACTAAAAGTGCCAATTGATGCTAAATAGTGTAGTGCTAAAAGGAATCCGTTAAATTTACGTTACACTATAAATCTAAAGACTGCTAGATAACTAAATACCTAAGGATTACGATTACAAACAACTTAAATCGGAACGCTCTCATAAAAAATGTTGTGGGGAAGGCTAATCAAAGAGTGCGATTTATTGGCACAACAATTAGAAAATGCGACAGGTCTACTAAAGAAAATGCTTACACTACTCTTGCCGTTCCGCTTCTGTATTGCTGCACAGTATGGGATCCTTTCCAGATAGGACTGACTGTCAGGACATCGATAAAGTTCAAAGACGGGCATCTCCTTTTGCATTATCGCGAAACATGGGAATGAGTTTCTTTAAAACAAAGGCGTTTTTCGTTGTGGCGAAATGTTTTCACGAAATTTCAGTCACCAACTTTCTCCTCCGAATGCGAAAATATTTTACTGACGCCCACCTACGTAGAGAGGAATAATAATCGTAATACAATAAGTCACAACTCGCAAGGAAAGATTCAAACGATCGTTTTACCCACGCTTTGTTTGAGGGTGGTACGGTAGATAAATAGTCTGAAGTCGATGCCATGAGCTTGCCAGTAGGAACTTAAATGTGAATTGCAGAGTAGACCTGTCGATGTAGATTTACTACAGTGCGTACAAACACGGCAGCAGAGGCGTCGACAGTACTATACGTGTTGCAATATAATGCTCTTGTCTTAACAAATGCAAATCTGTGCAAGACCGGAACTCTAAACACGTTCATTGCCACTATATATTTATTACAACGTAGCGATTACATTGTACATTCAAGATTAGCTGAACGCTTTACACTGATTTTTCATGACATCGCATCTTCACTGATTTCATTCCCATCGTGATAATCACTACAAGACGTAGTGCATTTCATTCATATCATACACTGGTAACTAAACTTTTGCTCGATATATCTTTTATTTTGCTTCTGTCCAAAATTATATGGGATGGTCAAGATAAATGGAACTGCCTATGTATATACTGTGGCAGGATATCCACGATCCCCTGTACACTCCGTTCCCGAAGTGGTGTTATTCCCAAAGACACCTTGGGAGGGTATTCAAAGTCATGTGTGGAAAGACAAAGGAAGTTTAGGCTGGACTTGGAGGTATACTCAGAGAGCCAAATGGTCAACGCCGGAGAACGTGATAGCAGAAAATTCGGGTTCGAGTCTAGCTCTGCTCAAATTTTTCAGCTGTCATTACATATCTACATCTGCATTTACATACATACTCCGCAATCCACTATATGGTGCGTGGCGGAGGGTACCCTGTACCACAACTAGTTTCTTTTCCTGTTCCACTCGCAGACAGATCGAGAGAAAAATGATTGTCTATATGGCTCCGTATGAACCCTAATTTCTCGTATCTTATCTCCGTGGTACCTACGCGAAATGTATGTTGGCGGCAATAGGATCGCTCGGCAGTGAACTTCAAATGCCAGTTCGGTAAACGTTCTCAGTAGCGTTCCTCGAAATGAATGTTTCTTCTCTCCTGGGATTCCCACTTGAGCTCCCGAAGCATATCCGTAACATCTGCATGTTGATCGAACCTATCGGTAACAAAGTTAGCAGCTCGCCTGTGAACTGCTTCGACATCTTCCTTTATTCCGACCTGTTGCGGATCCCAAACACTCCAGTGCTCAAGAATAGGTCGCACTAGCGTCCTACATGCGGTCTCCTTCACAGGTGAACCATATGTTCCTAAAATTCTCCCAATAAACCGAAGTCGACCAATCGCCTTCCCTACCATAACCTCACATGTTCGCTACATTTCATATCGCTTCGCAACGCTATGCCCAGATATGTAAACGACGTGCATGTATCAAGTAGGACACTACTAATGCTGTACCCGAACATTACAGATTTGTTCTTCCTACTCACCCGCATTAACTTACTTTTTTCTACATCAATAGCCAGCTGCCATTCATCGTTACATAACAACGTTTTAAGCACCGCATGCACAATTATGCTGCATGGTGCTGGCTGTTTGTTACCCAATTACAAATACAAAAATGGAAATGCATCCACTGGAACAATTAGGAAGATTAATAAACTGGAGAAGACTACGCGACCTCAATCAGCAGCAGCCCAGTTTCTAGCAAATTCTTTTCAGCCAATGTTCCAATGCCATCCGTCTGTTTCGGAGCCACATATGCGACAGAAAGCACTGAACTGTTGTGGTACACGGCGCGGCTGCTCCTGCTTTACTTGGACGGAGAGTTGTTCCCGTGAAGCGTGTCGAATGGCCTTCACGCAACGTTTCAGCATACGATCACCTCCGTCGTAAATGGTTGGTGGAGTTCCACAGTTTCCAGAGCTGCTGTCTACTGAGATACACGATCGCCCTTATATTAAACGAACCCCTACATTCACAGTTTGGCTTTGGCTACGAGCCGTTCACCTTACTGCCTAACATTTTGTATCACGCCGGATGACAGAGTAAGTCAACGAGTTCACCTGTTAATAACTCTCACCTCGTCGCGTCCACCTTGCCATCACTCTCTTTTTGCGTACAGTTCAAAACTAACAGAAGATACATGCTTTGCTTCATCTAGTGAAGATACACAGGCTAAGAAAACATTGAAAATCCCAGCAAAAGCCAGAGTTTATTACGATTGGAAGAGCCCTCTGGTGCTCAGCTAATCGCTACGAAAACATTCTTATCGTCACCAAGTTTGAAACGGCGTAGAATTAATAGAACATCACAAACAATTTAAAAACCTAATCGCTACGCATTGGACATGCTTCAATTTCTCTCAAAATAGGAGTGGCAACATAAACTTATACTATTACATAGGGTCAAACGACACACAAAATGAGATAGTACATGAACTGGCGACGCAGGGCGTGACAGGTCTCCCCTACTGCACCTCATCACGTTACACTGATTGGCTGTACAGTGAAGAATTACATCTCGCCGGAACGGAAAGAGAGGTGATAGTTCTCCCAATTGATAAAGGGACGATACTGTTCAAAATCGAGCACCTATCACTAGACAAAAACCATGATTATCTAAACGCCATACACATACCACAGCTCGCATCACATTGGGACACGAATGCTAGCCTTCGCAGCTTCACATTCATTCTATGAACCTCGTCCAGATGAACGTCTAGATCTCAAGTAGGTGATACAGAGAAATTCAAGATTTGACAGTCCGCGAGACAGACTTTGTATAGGATTAAAGCGATAAAACCTTCACTCACAATATGATAATGATTGGGCAATTAATCGGCGGACCATGTCATACTGGCTAGATACTTGGAAGCGGTTCTAAACCAGTTGCATTAAATCCATCAAAAGATAGAACTCCCAATATCTCCTAGTTTCACTCAATCATATCTGACAGTTATTTAATAAGTCCCTGTAGCGAGCTTTATAGGCTCCCGTGAAGTTCCTCTAGTTTGCTATACAGACAGTGTTTTCAGTTGCACAAAATCTTGCTCAGAAATTCATGTGAGGGTAGCTGATCTAGTGTGATACTTTTGGAAAATAATCCTTGCTATGGTTTTTTCATGTTACCTTTATGTTTTGATTATAAACGTAAGCAGAGTGAATATCAATGACTTTAAAATGCCCAAGTAAATTATGTTTGGCAGGGCTACAATAGATAAATATACTTTTCCGTGACTGAATTATGACACACAAAAATAAAAATGAGAGTTCACGATGGTGACATTAGCCCACTTACAATTTCACTGCAGTGATATGTGAACAATTTACCAACTTTGCCAGCACAGAAACACTGCCGCTCTTCCTCTGAACGTTGGCATGATCGCTTATTGCAGCTGATAGACCGCCTGCGTTACTCACAAAAGCAATGGGCGAAATGCGTACATAGCTCAATGTCACGTAATTATATCTTAAGCTACAGATGGTCACATCTTGTAGGTGGTCATTATTACCTGATTTTACAGTGATCACTAATTTCCTTGCTACCAAGACAATTTTGGAATATCAGTTAAAACCGTTATGCCCACTAAAAATATTATATCAAGAAATAACTGGGCAAATGATAAACTATCATCGGGGTAATAGAGACAGCGAATGACCAATACTGGTAGCAGGCATATCATTCATTGCACATCGCTTAAGGTAATGACACACTTGATTAACCGCATACACACACAGTTCATCTGACATTGAAATGTCGTACCATCAGAGATTTATTTTACGTTAACACTTTTACTCCGTTGTCGATCCATCGTGCAGCAGTACAGCAGTTGGTCAAAACCACGACGAATTGCGTGACGGAAATTTTACGGGCTAAGTTCCGGTACAGGAATTCCAAGGAAGGACTTTATCGAGTTACAAATTCGCAGCACGCAAAAGGACCGTGGCTGCACGGAAGTAAAAAATAGACGCCAAATTTTCTTTTCATAGCCGCCACTTCGTTAGCTATCAGGATCAGGGAGTTAAGTAAGGTGGTTTCTGGATTGAACGAACATATTCGCGTACGACGCAGAGGGCTGCTTATTTTAATTAGCTTCATTTTCGTGCACTAAAATATTAATACCACCTGCCTACACTTTCGTGTACTGCGAAATTATGACATAATAAATACATCTGAGCCCCTGAAGAAGCCCACTGTATTTAATTTATATCGCCTAATGCGCAGGAAAGCACTGTGATTACACGGGTAAAAGACAGGGTCAGAGGATATATGGATTGTCAAGTTCAATTAGCGTCGCTATTACAAAGCCGGCAGGAGTGGTCGAGCGGTTCTAGGGTCTAGCGTCTGGAACCACGCGACCGCTACAGTCGCAGGTTCGAATCCTGCCTCAGGCATGGATGTGTGTATGTCCTAAGGTTAGCTAGGTTAAGTAGTTCTAAGTTCTAGGGGACTGATGGCCGCAGAAGTTAAGTCCCATAGTGCTCAGAGCCATTTGAACCATTTTATTACATCAGAAACAGGAAACATCAAAGATCCAAAGTACGATTTCAGGTATGGTGAATATTCAAATACGAGATCACGCGAATCTCTTAAGTCTTTACCAGTAAATCCCGATTCTTTAAAGAACCGAGGTCCCATCATAAAACAGCTTCACACATTTGATTACAAATGTGTGAATGTATTAAATATATGACGTTAGGCACGGAAGCAAGAAAAAGTTTAGAAAACGTTTGAAATTATGTATAAAGTTTAGGGCTACTGGAAGTCGCTATGTGCCTCATTATCGAACACTGGATGGATAGTGTCTGGAAATTTGCGCTACTTTTTAAAAACAAAAGCTAGTTTTTCACGCACCTCAATGTTTATGACGTCATATTTCCTCAAATGTGTGTCGTACAATGTGTAATTTTGTAGGTACATTATATATGAAGGTCTTATTTCAGTGGTGGTATCCTCCAATTTTGTTCATTCCGAGATACTGAGACTTAAACATAATTGAGCGATGACAATAGAAAGAAACTGTAATCCCTTGCACAAGGCGATGGACTGCAATATTTCAGGTATCTCAAAAGTCAGTGAACTGCCGTCCCTAAATTATGTTTAAGACTCAGTATCCCGAAAATAACAAAACTGGGGATATACCAGTATTGAAGTAAGGCCTTCAAATACGTAGGTACTGTTTGCAAACTGAGTTGCAAATGAAATAGTAAAGAAGCGTTAAATTAAAACGTCATTTCTGCTGTTTAAGTTTTGCTGCATGAGCAGCGACAATGTAGAAAGCGATAGACTCTCCTTTGCTTTTATCATTCTGTGGGGAAGACAGCGTGAAAAAGTTTCGTAAAGGATTGAAATTGTGTGTGAAGTTTGCTGGAAGTCACTAAGTGATCTCATTCTGAAACACTTGATGAATAAGTCCGGCTACTTATGAGCCGTCAGATACGCTGTCTCAAGACAGTTTCCAACTGCAATACCTGTCTTACTGTGTTAAATTTTTAATATAATATAATTTTATATGATATAATTATTTAATATAAGATAATATAATACTCTTTATGAGTAGGTTATGACAGCATTTTAAATTCATTAATAATTACGTGCAAATCCTGAAAATGAAATTTCTCGAGGCCGTTAGAAAGGCGAATTGCAACTGCTACTGGGTTTCGGGATAGTGATTTAGTAATGTAGATACTGGTGGGAGTATACTGTAAGAGATAACTGAAAATTACGTCAATTTCTTCATCAGAATACTATTGTAGTTGCAGATAACATACTGTAAGATCGAATAATCGATGGACAGATAATAGGTGTTTTAGTATTATACCTTTCATGAACAAAATTCAGCCGGCCAGAGTGGCCGAGAGGTTCTTGGCGCTTCAGTCTGGAACCGCACGACCGCTACGGTCGCAGGTTCGAATCCTGCCTCGGGCATGGATGTGTGTGATTTCCTTAGGTTAGTTAGGTTTAAGTAGTTCTAAGTTCTAGGGGACTGTTGACCTCAGCTGTTAAGTCTCATAGTGCTCAGAGTCATCTGAACCATTTTTGAACGAAATTCAGATTACTAAACAAAAAAAGACCTACTGAAAATAACGCAAACAAATTGAATCGTGTTTGATGCATTTGAAATAACTATTTTTCTGAAACAATTTTTCCTCCAATATGTGCCTATCTAGCAATAACTGAAAAGGTATAAAGAGCTAATTACCGCCCTCTCCGCGTGCCCGAATAGCCTGCGTTACGCGCTCTTTGTTGCCTTGCTGCCATTGCCGAACTAATTCCCCCAGTTGTCTACGGACATGGTCACAAGCTAGGTTACACAGCAGCTAAGACATTGAACTCTCATTCGCGAAAGCAGGGAATTCAGGGTTGCCGAATGTTTTCATACATCGTCGGCGGGATGATTTAGTTGGAAAGAACACTGTCAGTTTATCGTTCGATTCTTGTGAGATCCGAGCTTGTGCGTCTTCGTTTAAGACCCTGATGTGGATGAGTCGTTAATCACTATCTTCATTCCTTTTGAGGTGCTGGGAGAAGAAATAAAAACTTTGAGGTGACGACTTCGTAATTATGCCAGAGGCAGCAGAGGATTTGGGAGAGCAATTGAAAGGAATGGACCGTGGCTTGCAGGAGGGCATTATATGCATGTCAATAAAAGCGAAAGAAGTGTAATGCAATGCAGTCGAATAAAATCAGACGATGCAGAAGAAATTACATTCGGAAATGAGATACTAAAAGTTGTAGGTGAGGTGTACTATTTGGGCAGTAAAATAACTGATAATGGTCGAAGTAGAGGATATAAAATATAGACTGGCAACATCAAGAAACCCATTTCTAAAGAAGGAAAACTGGTTAATCTCGAACACAGATTTAAGCGTTAATAAGTCTTTTCTAGAGGTATTTGTCTGGAGTGCATACGATAAACAGTTCAGACAAGAAGAGAATAGAAGCTTTTGAAATGTGCTGTTACAGAAGAAAGCTGAAGACTGGATGGGTACATCATGAACCAATGACAAGGTAACGAACAGAATTGGGGAGTAAAGAAATCTGTGACTTTAGTTGACTGAAGAAGGGATCGCCTGACAGGATACATTCTGGGTCGTAATGGGTGCACCAGTTTAATACTGGAGGGATATGTGTGTAGTAAAAAGATATGCGTGTAGTAAAAATCGTAAGAGGAGATCGAGATGATGAATTAAGCTGATCCAGAAGGATGTAGGTTGCAGTAGTTATTCGGAGATGAAGAGGCTCGCACAGGATATAGTAGCATGCTGAGCTGAATGAAACCAGTCTTCGGACTGAAGACAATGACGACGGCGGCGACGACCCCCCCATAAAATGTCTCTTCATTTAGGAAACGCTCCACATACGGATTTTTTTCTATCTATTCGCCCAGTCGTGCTTCATATGTCTACTCAGTTATCATTACATCTCCTTCCATCACGATATTTCAAGACAAGGAATGTTAAAATAGAGGTAGGAAAATATTTTTTGTTAGAAAGGGTGACAAGATACAAATTGTAGAGCATATAAGCAGTCATCATCACATGTGGAGAACAAATGGGTAAAACTCAAAACATTATACAATATATGTTACATAAGTATGCACTGAGCAAGGTTATGAGGGATGGAAGAGACCCACTGTGCTTCAGTTTCTCCATAAAGAAAATCGCTGCGAAATCAGAGAGAGCTTGATCTTCCACTTAAGCGAATTTAAAGCGTCGTAGACAAATATAAGTTGAACGATGCCAAAATACGTATGAGGAGAGCCATGGGAAAAGCATTCAATGAACTGCTAAGTAAAATTTTGCCAAGGGATTTGTCTAAAAACGTTAAGTGATTTTGGTCTTATATGAAGTCATTAATCGGATCTAAATCATCTATTGAATCGCTCAGTAACCATAGTGCCACCAAAACAAGACGGCAGAGAGAAGGCTGAAATATTGAATTCGGTCACCCGAAACTGCTCCACCGCAAATTATCATAACATGGCTCCTGCCTCGTTCATCGCATAAATGCCCAATCGGCAGATACTTTGAAAAACTATCGCTGAAGAAAGTCAACTAAAACGGCTCAACAATGGAAAGGCAGCTGAACGGGAATCTCATGACCTACAGCAGGGGTTCCCAACAAAATTTTCTCGAGGACCCTCTCATCGAGCGTGATTGGTACCTTGTCATATCAAGTATCAAGTACCTAAAAAGCCAAATTAAGAGTCTTTTAATACATTTTCTATTTTTGGTACTTAGAAAAAAAACATTGACATATTCATTAATGAATAAATATTGAGCTTAAAACTGCTCATGCAGGAAGCGGCCAAAACAAAAAATCTGTTATCATACGAAATATATTTAATATATTTTTTATTCTAATAGCATCTTGCGGACCCCTCTGGCATAGCTCGCGGACCCCTGGGGGTCCGCGGACCACCTGTTGGGAACCACTGACCTAGAGGATAACGTTGGAGACTACGTGAAGCCATTAGCTGACGATGGTATCTATGCAAGGCTGAAACGTCAGACTGTTGCGAAACGCAGGTAGATCTGCAAAGAACGGGGGACTGGCCGTTGGCGCTGAACGTAGATAAGTGTAAAATAATGGACATAAATGGGCGAAGAGATCCACTGCTATTAGATTATACTACTGGAGCCCGTAAAATACCTGACTAACCACCCGGAGAGACCTAAAGAGCAATCAACATATAGAAGTAGGGAAGGCCCATGCCAGAATGATATTCACTGGCAGAGTCCTAAGAAGCCAAAGAGTCTACGGTAAGTAGGGAATTTAGATAATAGTTTTCAATGCATTCCTCACTGTGATGCGTTACTGACGTAGAACTTTTAACATTAAGAGCCATTTACACATTTTTTACGAATGTTGTTGATGATCGAGGTGTCGTAATAGTTATACCACTGACACTATAATTGGGAGGAGCAGAGATACGATCTTTGTCCAGTTACCCTGTTTTACGTTTCCCGTCTATACTAGTAAGCGCCTAAACCGCTTTCCCAATTTCAGTTGCACGTTGCCTATCTAACGCCTTCCACGGGCAACGAAGATTATTTCCTTAAAATGCTGTCATAAAGTACCCATTAAGAGGTATAATATTATATCTAAGGTTTACCACAGTAAGTACACACATCAAAAAAAATTTTGCATCACCCCGATTCCCAGAACTCCTGAAGATAGAAGTTGACTGTGGATATTGTATCATAGACATAGTCCCTCTGTTCAGAAATGTCACTAAACCCGCCCAAAGATAGAAACAACCATGCATGAGCAGCGCCTATTAGACGGAGGGGGTCTGACAGCCGATCAGTTCTGCTCATTCAATCAGGAAGGAAGTATACGGCTCGCGTTGTCTGCAGTTCAACCATGTCTCGACGGTCAATACCGCGGTTCGATCGCGTCTGCATTGTTACTTCGTGCCAGGAAGGGCTCTCAACGGCCGAACACGAAATGAGCAAAATAGACGGGGTCCAGATTAGGCCTCACTAATCCCAGCACACGAACTAAACAACTTTCCATTCAGGTAGAAGAGCGCAAACCTGACTGGGGCTTCCCACCTAAAAGATACGACCGGCAGCGCCTCCCTAGACCCAGTACGCTTGTTTCTGCTTTGTTCGCGTCCGCCCGTGAAGAGCACGTAGTGGCGAGTTTCAGCATAAAGTTTTGTTAGATGTATAGGAGAGTTATCTGAATATGGAGGACAGTGTAATGACAATGTTTAGTGAAAGGGGTCAGATATTCATTGTATACAAAAATTTCACCTTTAGATGCTATAGGGAGGTGAAATCGACTGGCGAGCAGGGCTGGAGATGCTCTAATAATAACTGCAATGCAAAAAATTTTACATTAGGGTCCGCAGCTCGTGGTCGTGCGGTAGCGTGCTCGCTTCCCGCGCCCGGGTTCGATTCCCGGCGGGGTCAGGGATTTTCTCTGCCTCGTGATGACTGGGTGTTGTGTGATGTCCTTAGGTTAGTTAGGTTTAAGTAGTTCTAAGTTCTAGGGGACTGATGACCATAGATGTTGAGTCCCATAGTGCTCAGAGCCATTTCAACCATTTTTTTACATTAGGGAATGATCAAGTTTTGTCGAGGTGCGATGGAAATCGTAGTCATGATCCATATTTAGTGCAAGAATTAGGAAGAAAATCAGTGTCGAATTCAATAAAATCGAAAGCTACATGTGATATTGACGAGCAACCGGCAAAACTCACTAACGAGGAGGTAGAGCACCAGAGCCATTTGGTCAACATCTTTGACTCATCGAGATGAAACATACATAAGAAACAATATTGTCAGAACAAGGCTTTTGGCGGTCAATTCTATTAACACGAAGACAATAAAAAATGAGGAGTTTCTATTGAAAAATGATCCTGACTCAGGTTTGATAATTTTTTCAACGGAGTCAAATCTTCGTTATTTACGAGGTGCATTCAAGTTCTAAGGCCTCCGATTTTTTTTCTCATTAACTACTCACCCGAAATCGATGAAACTGGCGTTACTTCTCGACGTAATCGCCCTGCAGACGTACACATTTTTCACAACGCTGACGCCATGATTCCATGGCAGCGGCGAAGGCTTCTTTAGGAGTCTTTTCACCACTGGAAAATCGCTGAGGCAATAGCAGCACGGCTGGTGAATGTGGGGCCACGGAGAGTGTCTTTCATTGTTGGAAAAAGCCAAAAGCCACTAGGAGCCAGGTCAGGTGAATAGGGAGCATGAGGAATCACTTCAAAGTTGTTATCACGAAGAAACTGTTACGTAACATTAGCTCGATGTGCGGGTGCGTTGTCTTGGTGAAACAGCACACGCGCAGCCCTTCCCGGACGTTTTTGTTGCAGTGCAGGAAGGAAATTGTTCTTCAAAACATTTTCGTAGGACGCACCTGTTACCGTAGTGCCCTTTGGAACGCAATGGGTAGGGATTACGCCCTCGCTGTCCCAGAACATGGACACCATTTTTTCAGCACTGGCGGTTACCCGAAATTTTTTGGTGGCGGTGAATCTGTGTGCTTCCATTGAGCTGACTGGCACTTTGTTTCTGGATTGGAAAATGGCATCCACGTCTCATCCATTGTCACAACCGACGAAAAGGAAGTCCCATTCATGCTGTCGTTGCGCGTCAACATTGCTTGGCAACATGCCACACAGACAGCCATGTCGTCGTCCAGCAGCATTCGTGGCACCCACCTGGATGACACTTTTCCCATTTTCAGGTCGTCATGCAGGATTGTGTGCACAGAACCCACAGAAATAATGCCAACTCTGGAGGCGATATGTTCAACAGTCATTCGGCAATCCCCAAAACAATTCTCTCCACTTTCTCGATCATGTCGTCAGACCGGCTTGTGCGAGCCCGAGGTTGTTTCGGTTTGTTGTCACATGATGTTCTACCTTCATTAAACTGTCGCACCCACGAACGCACTTTCAACACATCCATAACTCCATCACCACATGTCTCCTTCAACTGTTGATGAATTTCAATTGGTTTCACACCACGCAAATTCAGAAAACGAATGATTGCACACTGTTCAAGTAAGGAAAACGTCGCCATTTTAAGTATTTAAAACAGTTCTCATTCTCGCCGCTGGCGGTAAAATTCCATCTGCCGTACGGTGCTGCCATCTCTGGGACGTATTGACAATGAACGCGGGCTCATTTTAAAACAATGAGCATGTTTCTATCTCTTTCCAGTCCGGAGAAAAAAAATCGGAGGCCTTAGAACTTGAATGCAAGTCGTATGTGAAAAGGACAGTTCTAATGGATGGCACATTTGATTACGCTCCAAAATTTTTCTACAATTATTTACGATTCATGGCTACAGCTGTGGGATGCATATTCCACTGGTTTTCTGTCTTTTGAAAGATAAAAAGACGGCAACGTACGTCAGTGCTCTGGATTGTGTTAAACAGGAATGTTTAAACAAAGGAATGTGCTTCGAACCAAAAATTTTCGTGGTCGATTGTGAAGCATCCACGGAGCTGTTAATTCAGTCTTTCCCGAGAGTGAAATAGTTGGCCGCCGGTTTCATCTGTCCGAAGCTTGATAAGTTTTCTTTCTTTTTGCCATTTTTTTATCTTATACTAACACAGTATAGTTTCGCTTGGAACTCTATGCAATGTTGACTGTTTTTCTTCCTGCAAAGACCACAGATTCTTTTCCGACGTGAAGGTCTACACATAGTTGTCTACAGTGTTCTATGGAATGATTATTTAAGGCTATTTACAAAATCACAGAGAACTGGATGATTGAGTTTATTTCTTTGTTAATTGTCCACCACCGAATTGTAGTAACAAATCTGAAAAACGCGCCCATTCATTTTACTAAAAAATACTGTATAATATTGGGTTTGCATTCGACGTTAGTTAAATGACACTAATAAAAGCCATTAGTTCTGTACATGTTTTCAAATACTGATTGCCTGCATCAGTAAATGTTATAATACACTGATTAGAAAATGTTACGAGAAGTTTGTTAGTATTTATGGATGGCATTAAGTACTTTCATCAGTTTTCAAATGAATACCGTCTAGTGAAACTGTAACAGCCTGTATTTTCCAAAAAACTTCTTTGCTCACGAAATTATGTGAATCAGTAAAAGTTGCATAATGGATTAGTGCTAATTACTAGCAAAACAGTTGTTCGAAATTTTTCCGCTCAGTTGTACTGAAAATTGTAGGTTTTGGAATCTCTTTTTCTTCTTTCTTTGACAGGTGGCGTAAAATTAAGACACTTGGACTTTACAAGGATAAAGAGTGTGAAAAAGGGAAATGGCTTCACTACTGCTTCTCTTTAATGTACGTAAAATCTGAAGAGGTAGGGAATGCGTTTTGTGATCTTATGAGTATCATGCCAGAAGATTCATTTACTGACGCTGTTCTCCGACTATATA
Organism: Schistocerca cancellata; assembly: GCF_023864275.1. Classification (NCBI taxonomy): domain Eukaryota; kingdom Metazoa; phylum Arthropoda; class Insecta; order Orthoptera; family Acrididae; genus Schistocerca; species Schistocerca cancellata. The sequence goes on along the minus strand of NC_064627.1, from coordinate 259,532,891 downwards.
TCGAAAAATTATATTGACGATGAAAATGCATCTTTCTCGCCTTCTATTTGGGCAGACGAATCCTCTGCACTTTGGAGAACGACGAACGCATGCGAGAGTTTTCATTCTCGTTTTAATTCATTTTTTGAATCAACTTATCCTAACATTTATAATTTTGTGAGCACTTTGAGAAGAGTGCAAACAGACACATTCGAATGAATAGCGTTGGCTGTAGTTTCTTACCAAAAACGGACAAGAGAACAAGAGAGAGACAAATACTCATCGATAGAAAAATTGTGCAATTGAGAAATGGTGAAACTAACTGACTGCACTTTTTAAAGAGTGTTTCCTACAAAATTTGTTTTTCTGTAAGTTCAATAAAGTTCCCAAATAAAAGTATTTGCAAAGGAACCTGCAGGTGCGGAGTTGTAAGCTGCTCAGTTCATGTATTGGCGGTCAGGACCGTTTGGGGCAAGTTGCTCACATCGTGTGTTGAGCAGGTAAAAGTTGCTCAGTTCGTGTGAGTCGTTCTCAACAGGGGAAGTGTCCAGGCATCTCAGAGTGAACCAAAGCGACGTCGTTCGGACATGGAGGAGAGACAGGAACGGTCGATGATATGTCTCGCTCAGGCCGCCCAAGGGCTACTACCTGCAATGGATGACCGCTACGTACGGATTATGGTTCACAGGAACCCTGACAACCACCCCACCATGTTGAATAATGCTTTTCGTGCGCAATAGGCTGCATGATTCGCAGCTTCACCCCCGACGTCCATGGCGAGGTCCATCTTTGCAACCACAACACCATGCAGCGCGGTACAGTTGGGCCCAACAAAATGACGAATGGACCGCTCAGGATTGGCATCACGTTCTCTTTACCGATGAGAGTCGCACATGCCTTCAACCAGACAATCGTCGGAGACGTGTTTGGAGGCAACTCGGTTAGGGTGCACGCCTTAGACACACTGTCCAGCGAATGCAGCAAGGTGGAGATTCCCTGCTGTTTTGGGATGGTACTATGTGGGGCCGACGTACGCCGCTGGTGGTCATGGGAGGCGCCGTAACGCCTGTACGATATGTGAATACCATCCTCCGACCAATATGCAACCAATCGGCAGCATATTGGCGAAGCATTCGTGTTCATGGACAATTCGCGCCCCCATCGTGCACATCTTGTGATTAACTTCCTTTAGAATAACGACATCGCTCAACTAGAGTCGACCCGTCGACCCTTCCCCCTTGCTCATCCTTCTCCTCGTGATTCGCACAAAGGATGAACGGACAAAACATGTTTTAAGTCTATGTCAACAGATTCCACACTTTGAAGTACACGGAAACAAAGCGGGGCCGAGAGGCCGACTACAGGGGAGAGAAATAATGACGGTCGAACTTAACTGCGAAATTATTTCCTGTGTCAATATTTTGTCTTAGAAACACTATAGAATACGTACCTTCTCTTTCTTTCACACTATCAGGTATCCACTCTTTACATGAAAGCAGCAGATCACTCCGCCTTTGCCAATTTGTCACGTGAATTTTTACTCTCACATCCTCATCCATTGTAAACGTAGTTACCAGTTTTGCCTACGATAGCGATTTCTCTTTTGTTTGGTTTCCAGTGTGAATCATCGTGACCCTTCCTTGCTTTTGTTCTCATTTATATAAAAAAACCAATAATGCTATAACGCACACTTTAACGATGAATTGATTCTATCTATACGGCGTTAACGAAACCATGGCCTGTTCGCCAACTGACCTACTTTTTAGTTTTCTACTCAACGCATCATCCTTACGGTTCGACTCCCTGTAAACCAGACACCAGCGGGTAATTCTCCAGCATGAACGAATTTCTTCGTATTCAAAAAGCGACAAAATGGAGTAGAACGAAAGATTTAATGACACTTAAGTGAACGAAAAATAGAGGCGAGGGAAATAGGTCGGTTGTGGGGAAAAAAAAAAAAACTGTACTGCAGTTCGTTGACAGTTCATGCGGCCTTTCAAGTTATTCTTCGACGTACGCAACCTAGCATCGACGTACGCAACCTAGCATCAGCCGGTACCTGAAATCACCTAGCAAATATTTTCAACTGGGGGTTACTTCTGGCCCACTCCAACCCTGTTTGAGATATCTGAAAAAGGACAACGTTCTCCAATAGCCCGCCCTGTTCAAGTTTTGCAAATTAAGTACGTAAAAAAAAATCCGGCGACAGTATACCCTGTTGATCGTTGCTATGTAAGGGCGCTCATACCAAAGGTTGTGAGGGGAAGGGGGGAAGGACGAGACAGGAGGTATGGTATATTTTCGACATTTTGGAAAAAGTATGGTGACTTTTAAATAGACTTGACAGAAAAACTGCGAACTTTCCCTAAAAGGCTGGGGGGTGGGGAAGGGAGGGGGGAAGGGTCGCAACCGACCCTTACCCCAGCGTAATGGTGCCCTTGTTACTAGGGCTGGGGCATGGTTATGGAAATGAATTGCAAGAAATGTCAACGTCTGCTTGAGCACCAACAGATAGAAACAATGTTTGAAGTTACTCCATGCACCATAGCAATATCCTTTACAACGCAGCGCACAAAATTTTCAGATGAGATCCCTCTTCAGGGGCCCTATTCATTCTACACTCCTGGAAATGGAAAAAAGAACACATTGACACCGGTGTGTCAGACCCACCATACTTGCTCCGGACACTGCGAGAGGGCTGTACAAGCAATGATCACACGCACGGCACAGCGGACACACCAGGAACCGCGGTGTTGGCCGTCGAATGGCGCTAGCTGCGCAGCATTTGTGCACCGCTGCCGTCAGTGTCAGCCAGTTTGCCGTGGCATACGGAGCTCCATCGCAGTCTTTAACACTGGTAGCATGCCGCGACAGCGTGGACGTGAACCGTATGTGCAGTTGACGGACTTTGAGCGAGGGCGTATAGTGGGCATGCGGGAGGCCGGGTGGACGTACCGCCGAATTGCTCAACACGTGGGGCGTGAGGTCTCCACAGTACATCGATGTTGTCGCCAGTGGTCGGCGGAAGGTGCACGTGCCCGTCGACCTGGGACCGGACCGCAGCGACGCACGGAAAGACCGTAGGATCCTACGCAGTGCCGTAGGGGACCGCACCGCCACTTCCCAGCAAATTAGGGACACTGTTGCTCCTGGGGTATCGGCGAGGACCATTCGCAACCGTCTCCATGAAGCTGGGCTACGGTCCCGCACACCGTTAGGCCGTCTTCCGCTCACGCCCCAACATCGTGCAGCCCGCCTCCAGTGGTGTCGCGACAGGCGTGAATGGAGGGACGAATGGAGACGTGTCGTCTTCAGCGATGAGAGTCGCTTCTGCCTTGGTGCCAATGATGGTCGTATGCGTGTTTGGCGCCGTGCAGGTGAGCGCCACAATCAGGACTGCATACGACCGAGGCACACAGGGCCAACACCCGGCATCATGGTGTGGGGAGCGATCTTCTACACTGTCCGTACACCACTGGTGATCGTCGAGAGGACACTGAATAGTGCACGGTACATCCAAACCATCATCGAACCCATCGTTCTACCATTCCTAGACCGGCAAGGGAACTTGCTGTTCCAACAGGACAATGCACGTCCGCATGTATCCCGTGCCACCCAACGTGCTCTAGAAGGTGTAAGTCAACTACCCTGGCCAGCAAGATCTCCGGATCTGTCCCCCATTGAGCATGTTTGGGACTGGATGAAGCGTCGTCTCACGCGGTCTGCACGTCCAGCACGAACGCTGGTCCAACTGAGGCGCCAGGTGGAAATGGCATGGCAAGCCGTTCCCCAGGACTACATCCAGCATCTCTACGATCGTCTCTATGGGAGAATAGCAGCCTGCATTGCTACGAAAGGTGGATATACACTGTACTAGTGCCGACATTGTGCATGCTCTGTTGCCTGTGTCTACGTGCCTGTGGTTCTGTCAGTGTGATCATGTGATGTATCTGACCCCAAGAATGTGTCAATAAAGTTTCCCCTTCCTGGGGCAATGAATTCACGGTGTTCTTATTTCAATTTCCAGGAGTGTATTTGTATCACTAAGCACTAGGCATGTAGAAGCACAGCGAACTCCACATATTCAATACTGCATTCATTTGGTGCCATACTTAGCACGATAGGAGCACATTCTAATCAGAGGAAAATATTTCTCTGTCCTACTGACCAATTACGTAAGGAAAGTCATGCAACGCGTCTAAAGACGCAAAAAGACCCGACAATCTCTCTTTACATCACTATCAGACAATTACTGCCACAACCGTCAAAGGTAAAGATGAACCAACTGACTGTCCAAATGCAATAATCATGAATGTAGATGTAGGAGTTACTATGGATTCGTGCGATGGTACTAATACCAGGGCCCTTAAGGGAAATCAATTCCAAAATTCTCATGTGGCCCACTTCTAAGAGAATTTTCAGTCAGTCTGCTATAATGACCTCTGATGATTAACAGAAAAGACAGTTTCGATCTGGAAAAAGAGATAGGCGATTCAGTTCGCAAAATGCTCAATTGCAGAGAGATGCTAGCGGCAAAACGTTGTCCATCATCAAGTGCAGATTTACAGCACACCTCTCAAGACGAGTGACAAAACATTACTTCCTTTGACACACATTTACGTAAAGTAAAATCTGAGTAATTCATTCTTATATAGGCGCTGTCGCACCCTCCGCCACACAACCCAAAATAGCTCATGGAGCACAGAGACGGGTGGCGATTTTAGCAGCTTCATGGCGCCAAACTGCTGCTCTCACCAAGAGCTTCTTAGCGGATCATTACTAATCTGATTTTCCTCCGAGCCCTAATTAACTCACCAACACCAGGCGGCGGTCACTGCTAATCGCATGCGGGTTACGCCTGGTTTCAAGAAACGGAGGTTCGCATCCGCGCGGTACTCGTCTGCCGGCCTACCAGGACACCAATGGCGTTTATACGACCTTTTTCCCGAAAGTTTATATGAGCGACTTGTCGGCCCAGATTTACAAACCGTCTTACACGACAAGTTTCATCTGAGCTAGCATTTTTCTTTGCTTAGGCTAAGCTCCACAAATTGGTACAGCAATACCGAAATAGATGCAATTTCGAGGTATATGCAGTACACAGAGTGGTCAGATCAAGTCTGAAAAGCTTGTAAGGGAGTTGCAGGGTTGGCTGTGCTGACAAATAACTGCTAAGAATAAAATTCGATACGTTGCACCGTTTCAGAGTCAGTCAGCATTGAAATTAGCCAATCAGTCCGTTGCGCGCGCAAATTCAAGCAGTGCGTCGGAGACGCCAAACGTTTACTTCGTTCCGTTGCCTAAAACCCAACAGGAAAGCGATAAAAAAAGTTATAGACATGGGACGGTAGTATGGATGGAACTCGTGCCAAAGGCTGAGCAGTCTCGCGCGCTATCATCTACCCTAAGAGAACAACTGACACAAATTGTATCTGGCTGGCCGCTTGAACTTGCGCGCGCAACGGCCAGATTGGCTAACTTCAGTACTAACGAACTCGGAAATGGTGCAACGTATCGAATTTTCTTAATTATTTCGCAGCACAATCTACCTGCAACACCCTTACAAGCTTTCTGGCGGTTTCTCATCACCTCGTATACGCTAGGATATACTACAGCCTCGTGTCCGAATTGCAATCAGGTCCAGATTAGTGCGGTTTCCAACCTGGGAAACCCTCGAAACTCTGGTTAAAAATACAGGAAGATCACGCCTTAACGTTCCATCGATGACGAAAGGCATCTGGTACAGAGCACAGACTCGAGGATGGGAAAGGAAACAGACCTTGCCGCTTCGAAGGAAACCAATCAAACAATTCCCTTAATCTTTCACTGAGTTTGGACCACACTCTTCATCCTATCCCATAGAGGTATAAGAACTACTGCACCAACATGATTGTATCTGTGTAGAACAGAAGAGAATAGATAGCTGTACAAGCTGTGAAACTCAAGAAGGATCTACAGAACCTAAACACTTACAATCATCTAGTTTCATGGGTCCTTATCAATATGTACATTTTCTTTTCGGTATCTTCATTAAAAAGTTTGGTAACCGACTTCAGATATATTCCATATTTATGTTCATTATGCCAGTTTAAGTGTCTGAATACTTACACTAGGACTGTTAAGAACGGTTTTGGCGACATGGAGTGTCTTGACCTGACTCCTGTTTCAATTCTGAAGTCTCTTTTACCCTGAAGTGTAAGGGAAACTGTAGTACTGACGTATAGATATTCTTCCGCAGACGTAAACTGAGTCAGTGCCTTGATTCTCAATTGCTGCTAGTTTCAACTTAAACTGCACAGAGTCAAAAACTGTCTCAAAATCAGTGAATACCAAGCAAAATAACTCATCCCCATTGCTCCGTTCTCTTATTTCGTTCACGGAGAGCAAGTGGTCTACTGTGCTACATATTGTGTATTTCTTACGTTACCTCACTCGTTTGCTTGATTAAAATGCAATGTAATGTATTGTTACCTATTTTGATTATTATCTTTTTGTGGGACCAGCTTTCGAACTGATTTGATGTGGTGTGTCGCAGTTTCCTTTCCTATGCCAATCCCTTCATTTGAGGGAAGCTGAAAGCGAACATCCTCAATTATTTGTGGTATATATTCCAGCTCCTCTCCTTCCCTACAATTGTTGCCATCTACAGGTCCATGTAGTGCCAAGGGGGTTATTCCGTGATGTAACACGTCCCATCATCCTTTCTCTTCTTCTAGTTGGGTCTATTACGTGGTAACCAATTCTGATGTTACGTTTGTCGCGAAACATTTCTGCTACTCCTGAGTAATTTCAGCTGTCTACGGTTTCCTCTCGATCCATATTTTGTGCTCAGTGGACTGTGTATCCCATTTAACCGGTGACGTACATCTTTCTCACTTTAACAGAGGACAGAGGCGTCATCAGCGAATTTTATCATTGACATCATTCCACCTTGCATTTTAATTCCAGTTCTGAACTTTTCTTTCCTTATTCGCTTCTTCGATACAGAGGTTGAACGGCACAGGAGAAAGACAGTATCCCCGCCTCCTACGCCTTCTATAATCGGAACATCTCTCTTTGCGCTCCACTCTTCTAATACTCTTTGGTCTTCTAAATATTGTGTGTTACCTGTCTTCCATGACGACGATTATTATTATTATTATTATTATTATTATTATTATTATTATTATTGACTTTTTTTTCTCAGACTTAAGTCTGGTTAAAAATGGAAAGTGACGCGGACCTCGGTCAAGCGTGACTTCCTTGTAACTGTATGGTATATGTTATATTGCATTTAGGAACTTTCGGGTAATTGAACATGTATCAATAATTACAGATTTTTGTAGTTGTATATATATGTTTGGATGTAGCTGTATTGCATTGATGTACTGGTGAATATTGTGAGGTATGACTCCTGTAGTTGATAGTATAATTGGGATAATGTCGACTTTATCCTGATGCCACATGTCCTTGACTTCCTCAGCCAGTTCGATGTATTTTTCAATTTTTTCTCCTGTTTTCTTCTGTATATTTGTTGTGTTGGGTATGGATATTTCAATTAGTTGTGTTAATTTCTTCTTTTTATTGGTGAGTATGATGTCAGGTTTGTTATGTGTTGTTGTTTTATCTGTTATAATCGTTCTGTTCCAGTATAATTTGTATTCATCATTCTCCAGTACATTTTGTGGTGCATACTTGTATGTGGGAACGTGTTGTTTTATTAGTTTATGTTTTATGGCAAGTTGTTGATGTATTATTTTTGCTACATTGTCATGTCTTCTGGGGTATTCTGTATTTGCTAGTATTGTACATCCACTTGCGATGTGATCTACCGTTTATATTTGTTGTTTGCAAAGTCTGCATTTCTCTGTTATGGTATTGGGATATTTAATCATATGCTTGCTGTAATATCTGGTGTTTATTGTTTGATCCTGTATTGCAATCATGAATCCTTCCGTCTCACTGTATATATTGCCTTTTCTTAGCCATGTGTTGGATGCGTCTTGATCGATGTGTGGCTGTGTTAGATGATTCGGGTGCTTGTCATGTAATGTTTTCTTTTTCCAATTTACTTTCTTCCTATCTGTTGATGTTATGTGATCTAGAGGGTTGTAGAAGTGGTTATGAAATTGCAGTGGTGTAGTCGAGGTATTTATATGAGTGATTGCTTTGTGTATTTTGCTAGTTTCTGCTCATTCTAGAAAGGATTTTCTTAAATTTTCTACCTGTCCATAATGTAGGTTTTTTATGTCGATAAATCCCCTTCCTCCTCCCTTTCTGCTTAATGTGAATCTTTCTGTTGCTGAATGTATATGATGTATTCCATATTTGCGGCATTGTGATCGTGTAAGTGTACTGAGTGCTTCTAGGTCTGTGTTACTCCATTTCACTACTCCAAATGAGTAGGTCAATATTGGTATAGCATAAGTATTTATAGCTTTTGTCTTGTTTCTTGCTGTCAATTCTGTTTTCAGTATTTTTGTTAGTCTTTGTCTATATTTTTCTTTTAGTTCTTTAATATTTGTATTATCTATTCCTACTTTTTGTCTGTATCCTAGGTATTTATAGGCATCTGTTTTTTCCATCGGTTCTATGCAGTCGCTGTGGTTATCCAATATGTAATCTTGTTTAGTGTGTTTTAACTTGACTATGCTATTTCTCTTACATTTGTCTGTTCCAAAAGCCATATATATATCATTGCTGAATACTTCTGTTATCTTTAGTAATTAGTTGAGTTGTTTATTTGTTGCTGCCAGTAGTTTTAGATCATCCATGTATAGCTAATGTGTGATTTTGTGTGGGTATGTTCCAGTAATATTGTATCCATAATTTGTATTATTTAGCATGTTGGATAGTGGGTTCAGAGCAAGGCAGAACCAGAAAGGGCTTAATGAGTCTCCTTGGTATATTCCACGCTTAATCTGTATTGGCTGTGATGTGATAGTAGAGTTTGTTTGGATATTAAGTGTGGTTTTCCAGTTTTTCATAACTATGTTTAGGAACTGCATCAATTTAGGATCTACTTTGTATATTTCCAATATTTGTAGTAACCATGAGTAGGGTACACTATCAAAAGCTTTTTGGTAATCAATGTATGCATAGTGTAGTGCCCTTTGTTTAGTTTTAGCTTGATATGTCACCTCTGCATCTATTATCAGTTGCTCTTTACATCCTCGTGCTCCTTTGCAGCAGCCTTTTTGTTCTTCATTTTTAATTTTGTTCTATGTTGTATGTGTCATTAATTTCTGTGTAATGACTGAAGTTAATATTTTGTAGATTGTTGGTAGGCATGTTATGGGGCGGTATTTAGCTGGGTTTGCTGTGTCTGCTTGATCTTTAGGTTTCAGGTAAGTTATTCCATGTGTAAGTGTATCGGGGAATGTGTATGGGTCTGCAATGTAACTGTTAAATAATTTAGTTAGATGTGAATGTGTTGAGGTTAACTTCTTTAGCCAGTAATTTGCTATTTTATCATTTCCAGGGGCTTTCCAATTGTGTGTAGAATTAATTGCTCGGGTGACTTCATGTTGCAAAATTATCACTTCAGGCATTTGTGGTATCATCTTGTATGTGTCTGTTTCTGCTTGTATCCACCCTGCATGTCCGTTATGTTGTACCGGGTTTGACCATATGTTGCTCCGGAAGTGTTCCATGTCTGTTATGTTTGGTGGATTGTCTATTTTAATGTGTGTGTTATCTATTGTCTGGTAAAATTTCTTTTGGTTTGTGTTGAATGTTCGGTTTTGTTTCCTTCTATTTTCACTTTTTTTGTATGTTTTAAGTCGTTTGGCCAATGCTTGTAATTTCTGCTTCTTTTCATCTAATTGCTCTATCGCTTCTTGTTGTGAGATTTTACCTAACCTTTTTCGTTTTTTGTCTGATATTTCATTTCTTATAAATTGTGTTAGCTGTCCGACGTCTTTTCTCAGTTTTTCTATTCTGATCTGTAGCCTGTGTTGCCATGCTGGTTTTGTGGGTTTCTTCTTTGTGTTGGTTGGTTCTGATTTCTGCCTAGTGCTCCTATATAAACCAGTAGTTGTAACTCTTCCATAGTTGTATTTTCATTTATTTTGTTGTGTATGATTGTGTTGATAGTTTTTATTGTTGTTTAGACTTGTGGGTTATTTGGCGGTCTATGCAAGAATGGTCTAATGTCTGTATTTGTGTCTTTGTATTCTATATATGTCAGCTGAAATTTTTCTTCTATATCTAACACGTGTCTCTCTTCGTGTTCTATTTGTGCTTGTTCTGGTGGCTGTCTTAAGATTTCGTTTTCTACTGAGTGTTTAATTGATGCGTGTTGTTCTCGGTTTGTTTGTTCTGGGATGTTTGAGTCCATTACCGTATTTTCTTCTTCTTCTTCTTCTTCTGACTGTACATTATTTTGTTCCAGTATTTGTTGTACTTGATAATTCTGACTGGGGTATCACGTTATTTTTGATTATTACACGGATCTAATCAGCTAGTCGTTGTCCTGTTAAAAATTTTAATTCTGGGTATCTGGTAATAAATGTTGTGTATACTTGTGATCTGTATCCAGTTGTGTTGGTTCCTAAGTTTGTTGCTTGGTAATAACAGAACATGAGGTGTCGGTTAACTTCATCAGACCATCTCATCCTCTGTCTTTGTTTTCCTTCTAGGGTGGTTGCAGGAAGCATGTCCTGCAAAACACCTCTATTTGGATTTAAATCATTTTCCGTGTGGCTAGCAGTGTCGTTACCATTGTGGGCGGGCATAGGGTTCAAGCGTCGTCCCCGACCATGACAGCGCTTGTCCGAGGCTTCTTTAGTTCTGTCCTGAACCAACTAATCACACTAAAAGGGGGGTTAGCCCTATTAGTGGTTTGTTCTTTTCGTCGCCTTTTACGACTGGCAGAATATACCGGAGGCCTATTCTTTTCCCGGGCCTCCACGGGGTTTATTATTATTATTTCAGTCCGAAAGCCTCTTCCTCTCTGCCCAAGTACTGAACCATACAGTATCCCAAACCTGCTTCCTTAGCATGTTTTTACAGTTTATATCCCCTCTTCTTCCTGTAACACACTAGCGCCCGTAACCAAACTGACGATTCCTTGATGCCTCGGGATGTGTCTTAACGTCACTCTTCTTTTTATCAAGTTGAATCGTAAGTTTTGATTTGATACCATCTCGTTAGTAATCCGATCTACCTATTTCATCTTCAGCATTCTTTTGTAGCATAACATTTAAATAGCTTCCAGGCAGCTCTTGCCTGAACAGCGTATCGTCCACATTTCACATGTACATGGCTACACTCCAGACAAATGCGCTCAGTAGGATTTTAACATATTTCTACTTTTGAGAAACTTTTTTGTTTTGCTATTGTCAGTCCGCATTCTATATTCTCATCGTCAGATATTTTGCTGTCAAAAAGAAAAATTCATCTACTACTTTTAGTGCCTCTTTCCCAGTCGAATTCCGCCAGTATCGTCAGATTTATTTTTCTGATACATTCCAGTATCTTAACTTCCTAATAGCATGACAAAATTTATGAATGAAAATATCCATATTAGGCTCACTTCACTTATTACCATACAATGCACGCTTTCACGGCTGATATTTGCGTCCTTCGTGAATTTTGTTTAATGGGCATTAGGCCGTGGTCCCAAGGTGCATTTCTGTAGCTACCGTGTCGTCTCCTACCCGAACAGTTCACACGTATCCACGCAACTGTTGGGCCATAACAGCATCAGACCGCTCACTGCCTAAGTTTGCGGAGTCACGCCGACTTGTTACTATGGAGCTTGTAGTGGAGAAGAGTTGGTGCTGTTTGCTTTACTCAGCATTAAGGCCCACAACTTGTCTAAATTCATTCCTTTGTCCTTTCTGTTAAAGCTGGTTTTGAACTTTTGAATTTTTATGACCTATGTAGAAATAAGTCTTCCCCACTGTATGCTCTGAAGATACCTCCTCAAGGACTTCGGGATTTTAACTGCGTCGTCACAGTACTCATTTTCGCTAGTGAAATTCATCATAAATAACCCATGAGAAGAACAGAGATGTACTTGCCTACAACACTAGAGAGAAAATAACCTTCTTATCACTGTTAAAATCTTGAGTGGCTCAGAAAGCTGTTCAATGAACAGCAACAAAAAATGTTGATCATTTGCTCAATAACATAAAATGACCGACAAAGAAGCAAGTCTTAAATCTAAATTAAAATCATCTCTCCTGTACAACTCCTATTACACTGACGAATTTCTACTTAGAACGGGTACCCAGTAAAAAGTCCAGTTTTTAAGTGTAGTTGGAGGAGTAGGAATAAAATGAAAATGCCTTAATTAAAGTCAACACTAATCCTGTATACATCCTGTAAACTGACTCGTTTCCTATCATTTCGATAAAAAATTGTTCAAATGAGCTGTAGAACATGTAACTAAGGTACCTCGGCGCGACTCCGCAATCTTATGCAGCGGTCGCTGTCGACGTAATCACCAACGTATGAACTGTTGGCTTGCTGAGCTAGCTTAAGTTTGGATCTGAGTCTTTATATCCTCTGATGATATCTCCAGTTAGAAGATGAAACGTAACGCACAACGTTATACGTTGCACCACGACCTAATGCGCATCAAACAAAATTGATCAAATTCACTATGTTTACATAAAAGACTTGCATAGTAATAGAATTGTTATTCTAATTTATATGCTGCGCCAGTTCTGTGTAAGGGTTGATGATACCGTACCAGTTTCGGTTTTATTGTGAAGTAAACAAAGTGAAACGCTTTCGTAACCGACATCTCGCGTTCCAGAAATGCTTTCAGTGGATTATACCATTACGGAGAGTTGCGGCGACGCAACTGCGAAGAGTCGGGAAGAGGACGGACAGGAATGCACAGTGGCGCCACAGTCCGACCGGTGGCGAGGTCACACGAGACGGCGGCCGGGTCCTGCTGTAAACATCTGCCCACGAGCGCGACCAGACAAAGGTACCACAGCTAGTGCAACAGCAGGGGGATCCAGACAGCCGCACTGGCCTATGGGCTCGGTGTCCGAGGCTGGGAACGAGACGACCCCACGCTTCTGTTTTCCAGACAAACTGAAGGAATCGTGACCCCTACAGGAAAACTTTTGGTCATCCTTGCTCTCGATGATCCCGTGCCCACTACAATCGTAACTGACTATTTTGTTGGGTCAACATGGAAACACGTAGGAGTCATTTGCTACGGAGCCCATTTTCAAAAGTGTGCGCTGAACACTGTGCACAGAAACACTTGTCTGCACCGGTATTGTACTCTTTCGCCATAGCTGCCGCGGATTGCCGCCCATCCCACTTACCAGATCAGGCACGCCCGTGACGTCCACGTTCTGTGATGAGACGTGGACGTCCTTCAACTACCGGCTGATGAAAAAGTCAGTGTAAATTTGAAAACTTAATAAACCACGAAATAATGTAGATAGATAGATAAAAATTGATACACATGCTTGGAATGACATGGGGTTTTATTAGAACCAAAAAAAAATTGTTATACGCGTGAAAGATCTCTTGCGCACGTCGTTTGGTGGTGATCGTGTGCTCAGCCGACACTTTCGTCATGCTTGACCTCCCAGGCCCCCAGACCTCAGTCCGTGCGATTATTGGCTTTGAGATTGCCTGAAGTGGAAAGTGTATCGTGATCGACCGACATCTCTAGGGATGCTGAAAGACAACATCCGACGCCAATGCCTCACCATAACTACGGAAATGTTTTACAGTGCTGTTCACAACATTATTCCTCAACTACAGCAATTGCTGAGGAATGATGGTGGACATATTGAGTATTTCCTGTAAAGATCATCATCTTCGCTTTGTCTTACTTTGTTATGCTAATTATTGCTATTCTGATCAGATGAAGCGCCATCTGTCGGAAATTTTGTGAACTTTTGTATTTTTCGGTTCTAATAAAACCCCATGTCATTCCAAGCACGTGTGTCAATTTGTACCCTCTGTCTACATTATTCCGTGATTTATTCAGTTTTCAAATTTATACTGACTTTTTGATCACCCGGTACTTTCGAGTGATGTTCACGATATCTGCACGCGAACAGTCTACCAGTTTCGCCCTTTCCGAGACTATCGTTTCCAGGGCCGGGCAATAACACTCTGCTTCCAATATCGTCGCTAGAATGATTCCCCATTAGTCTCTGCTCCGCTTATATACTCTCCTTACCGCGTCACGCTCTCGCAATGTCACCAGGCAGCATTTAATCCCGCAGTGGGTAGTGGTCATAATGTTCTGGCTCTTCAGTGTATGTTCTCTTCCTGAAGATATTGGTTTCAGGGTGTTCAACGGCATGGTTATCTACGCCTTGGCAGAATGCAAACTAATTAACGGCATCACGAAACCATCTCCAGTAATTATAATTATCTACGGTGTGCTCGGGCGATAAAGCACTTGTCTGGAAACCGACAGTTCGCTAGTCTGACCAGAGATTATTCAGATTGCGTTTTAACCTAACGTTCACCTCTCATCTATATGAGAAGTCGTCAGAACGCGTCTCGTGTTTCAGATTCCACGAGAAACTGTAGGTCCCCTTTCCCCGACTGGGTAACTGGGTTAAGTCAGCGGACACGCACGTTGTAGAATGGTGCTGTTGAACGATTTTGACTAGGCCATTGAGGCACACGAAATAAATAAATAAGTACATAAAATACGAGAGAGCAGCTTCAAGTCACGGGTAACATTACCAGATTAAAGGAGGGTTTTAACAATGAAACTGGCCAACAGCCGTGCAGTTGAGATGTTACGTCTTCGAAGGAAGCACTTGAGATGCGGTTTAGAATTCACGGCATCCAGGAGCATATGGTCCAGTATGGCAACATCCTTTATTTCTGAGAGATGCATATGGGACCTGAAAATGGCATAATGGAATTCCGAAACCGGTAGTAAGAACAAAATAAAATAACATCTCGACTGCACGGCTGTTGGCGAAATTCACTGTTAAATAGCTGACCAGCTGCTGTCCCAGGTTCACAATGGATCATCGGATAATAAATGAAGGTTCGTCGACCACAATTACATAACCCCAAGAGTTTTAGCATTTTTACACGCATCCATTACCTTATTAATTTCTTCTATCAATAACTATGTGCACAAATTGACAGTCCATTGCACTGTTCCCCTAACTGTCTGACCATAGTACAGGTATCATGAAGGAGATGATGTGAGTGGCGTGACAGTATGCAGACAATAAAAAAAGAAAACTGAATGAAGAACAGAAAGCAAACAAGAAAACAAGTAAATTAGTCATTACAAATAATACATGGAGGAGGGCGTAATTACTACGACAGTTTCTAAGTTATCCAAGTTGATCTCAGTGGCTAGGGTACCCTAGGTCCAGTTTTCTTCAGGAATGATTACCAAGACTCAGTTGTAGATCAAGCAGGTGGCAGTCTTCTGTTTATTGGTAGAATAATGCTGAAATGTAATCAGTCTACAACGGAGATGGCTTACAAATCAATTGTGCGATCCTTTCTGGAATACTGCCCAAGTGTTTGGGACGTCTAACAAATAGGACTAACAGGGGATATTGAATGTAGAAGGGCAGCACGAATGGTCACAGGTTTGTCTGACCTGCGGGTGAGTGACATAGATGTTTGCAGAGCTAACTCGCAGATACTTGAAGTTGAAGGCAAACTATCCTGAGAAACCCTACATACAAAGTTTCAAGGACCGGCTTTAAATTAAGACTCTAGGAATACACTACCACCCCATAGCATCACTCACAAAATGGGTCAAATGGCTCTAAGCACTATGGGAGTTAACATCTGAGGTCATCAGTCCCCTAGACTTAGAACTACTTAAACTTAAGTACCCTACGGGCAGCACAGACATCCATGCCCCAGGCAGGATTCGAACCTGCGGCCGTAGCACCAGCGCGGTTCCCGACTGAAGCGCTTAGAACCCCTCGGTCAATGCGGCCGGGGCAACATTCAATAAGGTTCGTGCCACCAAGATTAATTATAGCACGCAGAGAGGTAATTTAACAATCATTCTTCTCGTGTTGCATACGTGAATGGAACGGGAGGAAGCACTTATAACTGGTACAATGGGACGTATCCTCCGCAATGCACTTCAGAATGGTTTGCACAGAATAGATACAGATGTTGATGCAGGGGCGCCTAAACGTCTCTGGGCTAGGGCTACGCATTCTATAATTTCGGCCCTACCAGTCTCTCTCTCGATAGACATATCAGGTCCGAAGGTATTTCCCTTCATTTGTATGTTTGTATCGAATCTCTAAGTTTGACAGCAGAGCAGAAGTGAATTTTACTGCACACAACACTGTGACTTCAGCACAGGCATGCTGCTCAGGCCACAGCAGTGGCACTGTAGTAGCCGCAGCAACAGCAGCAAGCCAGACCATGCGAGTTCAGCTGGTGGCCTTTTACGTTTCCCGCACCGGCTGGTTGCTTTCGCAGCAACGAGCAGCTGCAGCACGCTCCTTTTAAGGGCATGCGTCGCACGTGCGTGCCACACACGTCCACAGCTTGCTGCCATTGTTCCGTGTCTCAAAAACGGCCGCACACTTGCTTCACGAATCGTGCATATAGTTTGCTCTTCTCCTCCTCACACATTATTTTCGTGCTTGTTCCTGGAAGTGTAGATGCCGTTCCCGTTTGAATCACGTAGACGTCTTCACTTCTCGCCAGACTTCTGTCTCTACAAATATTACTATTAAATGAAGTCTTGCAGTGACTTCATGTCGTGTGATATCATGTATACCTACATCAGAATAGTAAGTGCAAAGTGACACAGTGGAGCGTGGAAAGGGGGAAGGGGGTGTTGTCGGTTCTCCGTTACGAGCACGCGCAATACGGCTACAGTAGCAGTAGCTATAAAGTTATGTATTGAATAAGTTCACACGATTCCCCGTGAACGTACTGTACAAAGCTTGTTTTGCAGTATCCTAATAGTTCTACCACTTTCCCAAGCAACTTCACAGTTTGCTTCACACATTCCGCAAAAGGCACACACTGCACTGAAAAATCATGTATGAACAAAAGTACAGTTACGTCACAGAACGCAATCTATTTCGTCCGCAGCTAAACCCACGTCCACACTTGACGTAGCACACCGCAGAGCTCCGCAAAGTGCGCAAACATGCGGCGCATAACTGCGCAAATGCAGCATAGCATTCGTCGGTGCTTAGCAATGTTCCAGTGTGCGCGCGCCCGCGTCAATACCGATGGAAAACGTGAAACGCCTTCCAGAGCCGCGCACAACCGAATACTTTCTTTGCTGTACCGACACTCCGCGAAACTAGTTCGTCGTTCCGCAGAGCGGCCCGGTTTGACGTCCACGCCGGTCGCACCCAGCTGCGCCGCAATTCTTTTCTTGGCTCTTCGCAGCGCGGCCTGTGTGGATGCGGGTTAGGATAGTAGAGCGACATTGACAACTGTGCATATGACACAAGGGACGACCAAAATCGTAATCTGATTGGTCGTTGCTGTGGGGGCTGTTCTGACAACAAACTACCTATCACTCACTTTGTTAGGATAAAGGCAGAGCCAGTTCGAGAACATTTTTCCACATAACCAACATATCACCTGTGCTCCCAACCACCTTTTACTTCACCCTCAACCATTAGTTCCGTTCATTTACATCTTGGTGAGACGTTTACAAGTCTTGTGGGCGTGGAAATGAGTTATTTCTGCTACTAATTATGATATACCCATTGTATAAATTTTGCTCTAGGTGCGCCTCTCAGCCCATGCCGCTGCTTGTGTCGTTTGGGCCTTAAACCGGCTTGGATACAGGCACAGTTGCGGATTCACGCCACAGTGGTCTTTTCTTCCTTTTAAATGAAAGAGGTAACAAATTTCGTGATGGAAAGGATGGTAAACAAAATCTGTGTACGGGCGACAGGACGTGCAGCAAACAACATTACCATTTCAGCAAGACGAAAGCAAAAAATTAATTAAAAAAGCCAATTTTAAGTCTTGCACAGGGCCTACAATTATCTGAAATTTACCATTGAAATCTTTCACTATTCGTATACTAATCGAGACATCTACATCTACATCTACATCTATACTCCGCGAGCCACCTTACGGTGTGTGGCGGAGGGTACTTATTGTACCACTATCTGATCCCCCCTTCCCTGTTCCATTCATGAATTGTGCGTGGGAAGAACGACTGCTTGTAAGTCTCCGTATTTGCTCTAATTTCTCGGATCTTTTCGTTGTGATCATTACGCGAGATATATGTGGGCGGTAGTAATATGTTGCCCATCTCTTCCCGGAATGTGCTCTCTCGTAATTTCGATAATAAACCTCTCCGTATTGCGTAACGCCTTTCTTGAAGTGTCCGCCACTGGAGCTTGTTCAGCATCTCCGTAACGCTCTCGCGCTGACTAAATGTCCCCATGACGAATCGCGCTGCTTTTCGCTGGATCGTGTCTATCTCTTCTATTAATCCAACCTGGTAAGGGTCCCATACTGATGAGCAATACTCAAGAATCGGACGAACAAGCGTTTTGTAAGCTACTTCTTTCGTCGATGAGTCACATTTTCTTAGAATTCTTCCTATGAATCTCAACCTGGCGCCTGCTTTTCCCACTATTTGTTTTATGTGATCATTCCACTTCAGATCGCTCCGGATAGTAACTCCTAAGTATTTTACGGTCGTTACCGCTTCCAATGATTTACCACCTATGGCATAATCGTACTGGAATGGATTTCTGCCCCTATGTATGCGCATTATATTACATTTATCTACGTTTAGGGAAAGCTGCCAGCTGTCGCACCATGCATTAATCCTCTGCAGGTCTTCCTGGAGTACGTACGAGTCTTCTGATGTTGCTACTTTCTTGTAGACAACCGTGTCATCTGCAAATAGCCTCACGGAGCTACCGATGTTGTCAACTAAGTCATTTATGTATATTGTAAACAATAAAGGTCCTATCACGCTTCCTTGCGGTACTCCCGAAATTACCTCTACATCTGCAGATTTTGAACCGTTAAGAATGACATGTTGTGTTCTTTCTTCTAAGAAATCCTGAATCCAATCACAAACCTGGTCCGATATTCCGTAAGCTCGTATTTTTTTCACTAAACGTAAGTGCGGAACCGTATCAAATGCCTTCCTGAAGTCCAGGAATACGGCATCAATCTGCTCGCCAGTGTCTACGGCACTGTGAATTTCTTGGGCAAATAGGGCGAGCTGAGTTTCACATGATCTCTGTTTGCGGAATCCATGTTGGTTATGATGAAGGAGATTTGTATTATCTAAGAACGTCATAATACGAGAACACAAAACATGTTCCATTATTCTACAACAGATTGACGTAAGCGAAATAGGCCTATAATTATTCGCATCTGATTTATGACCCTTCTTGAAAATGGGAACGACCTGCGCTTTCTTCCAGTCGCTAGGTACTTTACGTTCTTCCAGCGATCTACGATAAATTGCTGATAGAAAGGGGGCAAGTTCTTTAGCATAATCACTGTAGAATCTTAAGGGTATCTCGTCTGGTCCGGATGCTTTTCCGCTACTAAGTGATAGCAGTTGTTTTTCAATTCCGATATCGTTTATTTCAATATTTTCCATTTTGGCGTCCGTGCGACGGCTGAAGTCAGGGACCCGAAAAACACAATTACCAGAAAAATTACCATGACTAAGAAGATCTGCTTCCTGTGTTACTAACAATGGCAATTTTTGAAAACAAAAAAATATTTTCTCTAAGCACAAAAGAGGGAAAGCTGTCTACACCACCATGCCTGGTCTAAACACCGCCGTGTTTCACTAGGTATGGTCCTACGCACTTATTAATTGATTTGCCCAGCCATTTGAAAGTTTAAGGCGAACTACGAATCAACTAGGCATTTTTCACAAGCTCGAATGACTGCCTGACGTGAAAGAGCGATGTGTTGAGGATTTAAAAAAATACTGCGAGGGCTAACTGAGAACTGAACCTAAAGTTTTGGAATTGTACGCTAACACCCACTTAGCCATCTAATACAGGACTAAAACAGAACCGAATAAATCTTACTGATACATTTCATTCAGAATGCTCCCACCGGCGGTTTAGTTACGTCACATTATAAAGGTTTCTCACTCTCCAGAAAGTTTGCTTGCTTTTACGTTAGCTTTTGGCTTAGGATCGATTAACAAATTTACACAAATTGTAGTGCCGGGAGCACAATGTTATGTATTAAGAGTGGAATATGTAGACAAGGAGACGTTAGCATAAGAGAAAGTTTTAAGCAGCCGCATCATGTGTACTCGATGCTGTTGGATTCGTAGATGCAAATCGTTCTGAATGCTGCTAAATAACAGATGCCTTGGTAGAAGTTACACGAGGATGAAGCAAGCAACCGTCAAAATCGCTTAATCGACGCTGTAAAATCATCGATGCGAAAATTATGTGATAATTTTTTCATAACGCGGGACCACAGTCATATGTCTTAAAAGGCAGTACCGCCATTAGACTTGTTTATAGTGTAAATAAACAACAGTCTAATGGCGGTACTGACTTTTAAGAAATACGAAAATTGTTTTTTTCATACGGCGTATTAACGAATAATATTCAATACGACGATTTTAGTGGTACCTAGGGTACACCGAAAGTAGTAAGCAATGCTTTGTGATCTAATACCTTCGGTAAAAAATGTATCAACGTGTTTTCGCAAATACGTTGTCATTCATTCGCATCTATATACTTGTGGTTTGGTGCTGCCGTCCTTGTATCCCTTAGCGTATCTCAGAGACTGCTTTATTCGCTGGTTTTTCTTCTTTTCTATTTATTCTTCACATACATCTGACACTGGCAGCCCGTGGTTTAAATAGTGATATCAGTGTGGACTTGTTAACAAAGATAACGAGTTTGTGTGCAGATCCGTAAACATAGGGACAAAGGCAACAACTAAGCCGATGGGCTATTTCCAGAGACTGAGATCATTTAGTTAATTTTACGTGTCTGATGTTTCAGTCCTATCCTCACTTCGGCGGTCATAACCAGAGCGACAAAATTATTTACTGTGTAACATGTGACTCAATTATTTTCGAAGGAAGGAGCGTCGGTATATTTTAATTAAGTTTCGACAACGTCATCACAGGAATCCGTCCTAGCATTCGTCTGACGCTATTTGCGGAAAACAAAATGCCAAATGGCGAGGAGGAGATTAGCGTTTAATGTGACGTCGACAACTAGGTCATTAGACTTGAGCACAAGCTCGGATTAGGGGAGGAGGGAAGCGAGGATGTAGGAAATCGGTGGTGCTCTTGCAAAAGAATCATTCCGGCATGTTGCCTGAAGCGAGTTAGGGAAATCACGTAAAACCTAAATCAGAATGACCGGACGTGTGTGTGAACCTTCACAACCTCCAGAACCACTAACTACTGCGCTACCTCGCCAGGCGCCAAACGGGGAATTTAGTTCTGCTCTTGTGTCTTCTTCACTGTGCACAGTAATTGCTCTCTATCTTATCCAGACAGTAGAACTTAGTGATGACTGCGTAGAAGGCTTATTTCAGGCACTCTGCTTCACTGAAATACAACGTTTTGGCTGGTTGCTCAGTCCCCCGGCTGTCGCGGCTGGCAGCTGCGGCTTTCAAATACTAATGAATGAACTCTTAACATACAGAAATTACATTTTGTCACTTGCCTACATCTAAATGTTGGTGCTATTCAATGAAGAAATATCACACTGTCTTCGTATATGTCTAAACCTTTCTTACGTATTTCTTCATATTAGAACCATACCTGGTGTCTCTCCTAAGCGCCGTCGGACGCTTTTTCTGTGGTGCCTCGGGAGATACACGCAGTTTCCCTTCCGCAGAGGGAAACTGGAATGAGCCCAAACAAGTACGTCTCCATGCACCGCTCTAGCCTGCGCTGACTGCTACTGCCATTCAGAAGCTCTGCTTAGTCGCTGTTGGAGTACTGGTTTTATTCATCGTATTTTACCGTCCCTGTTAGTACACACCTATGGAACAACTATCGCACTAGACCAATGTGGGACCCTCTATCGAATGGGCACGTAAAATTCGGTTTTAAAAATAGCTTTGTTTGTAACGGGAAACAAACCGACGCTTTTCGGTGACACTGGGCAACGCACGAAAAATGTGATGAGCTGTGTTTGTTTTCAATGTGTAGCTGGAGTCAATCCAAACACGGAACAGCAGATATCTGCCGAAACACAAGAGAAAATGCGCCTGAAGACTCTTAGGAGAGAGATCCCCGGCGTGCTCGTGAATCTCTACCTGCATGAAAAGTAGCGCCAGTTACGATGCAACAATCATCAAACGCCCGAAAAAGGAATCCTATGTCTAAATAGTTTTCAGTGGTTCGCTTGGAGTAATTCCACTTGATCATGGTTACTGCTTTCTTAAATACGACAGCATATGACCACTTCTAGCAATACTTTCAAATCAGAACAAACGGTTCATAGCTGGAAATTTCATTAAGAATGGGCAGTTAAAACTGAGACCAAATATGATTAATTTAAGAAATGGAAAGTCGTCTCCTGTGACAGCTTGACACTCCCGCACCTCTCCAATAATATTATCCAGTATCAGATTAACGTGACTAAAATGAAATCCCAGCGTTTCATTCAGCCTTTTAAAGAGCCAGTTTACATGTTAACATTGCCTGTGATGCCTCTTCATAATCCGAGACTGGCACAACAAACTGCTGGACCTACGAACGCAGCTTCTCTCAGCAGTTTTAATCTCTTACTGCTGGCATATACCCGCCTAGTGAGGTTCATTGTGATGGATCCATGCAACTCGATTAGATGTTAAAAAATTCCGCTTTTCAGAAATCCTTTTCTTGCTGTTGGCAGTCAGCGTCTGGTATCCTCTCTACTCCGGTCTTCTTCAGTTATTGTGCGGCCCAAATAACAAAACTCATCTTCTACTTTCAATGATTTATTTCCTCCCCATATATTGTTAATATATGGTGAGGAAATGTTCAAAAATATCTATATTACTAATCCGCTATCCCAGAACGCAATATCAGTTGCAGGCACCAAAAATTTGGTTCAATATTTTGCGTAATTACTGGCCGAATTTAAAAATTTAAAATGCTGTCATAATCTACTCCTTAATAGGTATAATATTATATTAAACATTAAACACAATAAGACAAATATTACAGTTAGAAACTGTGTCTCTTGAGGCAGTGTAAGTGACGGCAGGCAAATATCCGGACTTTATTCGTCCATCATTTGAGAATGAGAGCACTTAGCGACTTCCAACATTCACGGCCGTTCGATTCTTTAAAGGATCTAAATAAATCAACAAAAATATATCTGAAGTATTGAGTGATTAACATTCAACTTAATTACAACTGGTACTAGCTACTTCTGAAAAGGTAGGGGGTCTGCGGACGAACTACAATTGTACTTGCACTATTTTACTTTGCCACCATTAGTATGTTCATGCTACGGAATTCTCGAGTTTACGCATATCCACGTGGATGACAATTGTATTTTTATACAGATTCCCTTAGTTGCATTTTAGCCACACCTATTTTCTACTATGGAGAAACACTAATTATTCAACTTTGCTCTTTGGGACTACTGATAAGATACTCCGGAGTATCCATTTGAACTTAAGGACTGAAACCTAAGAAGTTGCTTTTATAATATACGATGTGCAATTAAATTTACTACAGTACATAACATTTATCTTTTACAGTTGTTTGCAAAACAGAATCTAATTGTCTGCATCGCTTCTCTACCTGGTCGCAAGGACAGTTGAAAACGACAAGATCATGGGAACTTCCTTCCAAACATTCACTAACTTTATAGTTCGAAGTTAAAGGGACCTAACAACAAGTTCAAATAATTGAGAGTTCGTTTTAACGGAGCAAGGATGATACAGGAAACATTCGAAATAAAAATTCGAAGAGCTGTCTCCACAACATTGGTATTTCTTTACCAATAAGCATTCAAAACATGAGAACTCGCCTCCCCGAATCTGCTTCCGCTTTGACACTTCAGCCATCTGATCTTTCTGTTTCAGGAATGTTGATTGCACGGATGAAGGATTTCCGAAAATTTTCGCTGCATCCTCTTTTACACTCCACATCCCACGACCTAAATGAACTCATGTTGTGTGGACGTCAAAATACATATACTTCTTTTGGAAACTATAACAAGTTATGCATTTTTCAGAAAACCTAGGAATGTTGTGAAGTACTCAAACTTACCTGAATAATTGGCGAAGCAATTCAAATTACCTGATGTTACATAGCCACTGACTCCGAATTATGCAGTGGTTGGAGAGTGGTCTGACAGTCGCTTCGAGTTCTAGTGTTAGATCCAAAACACACACGAGTGGACTTCAAATGGACGTTACATATTATAATGGCAGGCCAAGTAACTTTTATTGAATGCTGCACTAGATTTCTAAGGGGCAAAAAGCATTTTTCAACATCGTCACCAGGTCACCAGCTCTCTGTTATGTTAACGGCAGTCTGTATGTTCTACCAATCCTTTCTCGACGATAGAAGTCCGCTCCTGGTCGGGGAGCTATTCTAGAATAGTTGTATGAACTTCCTCATCGTTGGAAAATCTGCCCCCCCCCCTCCCCCCACCACTAATGTTCTTTCAGACAACCAGAAAGATGGATAAAGAATTTCAACAATGTACACGAAGAGACCATTGTTGATAATCTTAATTGGTCAGTGTGTCGACAGCGATCGAAAATGGAGAAAACCGAGTTCGTTGCCGTTATTAAACATTTTCTTTCGAAGGACTGGACTGCCGCACAAATCAAAATAACTGTATGAAGCGCATGCAAACTCTGCACCATCATTCACGATCATTTACTTCAGGATAAATGAATTTAAATGTGGTCAGACAAGATCCGAAGACGAAGCACGCTCCGGCCCTCCAATAATGTCACTACAAAGGAAATCATTGACAAAGTGCACGATATCGTAATGCATGACCAGCGTATAAAATAACATGAGATTGCTGAGAGTGTAGGCACCTTAACTGAGAGAATGCCCTGCACGGAAAACTGGCTGTGAAGAAGCTGTGTGCCAG
This sequence comes from Schistocerca cancellata, assembly GCF_023864275.1. Classification (NCBI taxonomy): domain Eukaryota; kingdom Metazoa; phylum Arthropoda; class Insecta; order Orthoptera; family Acrididae; genus Schistocerca; species Schistocerca cancellata. The sequence continues at coordinate 259,507,941 of NC_064627.1, read as the reverse complement.
GTAGGTGTCGCGATTGCTCACAGTCGACCAGAAGGGCATCCGGCACGACATTTAAACACAATGTTTAATCGCAATTCGCATAAAGTTTTGCGCTGATTTGTGACTGTTGTTGACATCTGGATCCGTCATTACACACCAGAAACAAAACACCATTCAAAACAATGGACAAAGGCTGGTTATAGCGACCCGAAAATGGCAAAGATGTTTGTCATTTGATAAGGAGATGGTCACTTTTTTTTGGGGGGGGGGATTCCCAAGGAATAATCCTCACCGATTACTTTGATAAGGGCAGAAACATAACTAGATCCTATTATGCTTCATTGCTGGATTGTTTGAAACTTTGTTGGCTGAAAAAGGAATAACGTTGGCACGAAAGAAAGTGCTGTTCCATCAGGAACATGCAACAGCCCACACATCAACGATAACAATGGCGTAAAATGCATGAATTGAGCTTTGAATTGGTTTCTCATCATCCACCCTATTCGCCAGATCAACCCCAAGGGACTTCTTCCTTTTCCCTAATTTGAAACTTTGACTTGTCGGGAAAATTTTTTCTCAACGAGTATTTTGCAGAGAACTTGTTTTTCTGATGGGTTGTAAAGTTGGAGGATCGCTGGACCAACTGCGTATCCCTCAAAGAACACTTTGTCGAGAGCGAAGATGAGTTTTTTAAGAAACGATAAACTTTTTCTTGCTTTTCTGGCAGAGTTATCAAACCATCTCGAAGTAGAGGGGATATAAAATAGAGACTGGCAATGGCAAGGAAAGCGTTCCTGAAGAAGAGAAATTTGTTCAGATCGAGTATAGATTTAAGTGTCAGGAAGTCGTTTCTGAAAGTATTTGTATGGAGTGTAGCCATGTATGGAAGTGAAACATGGACGATAAATAGTTTTGACAAGAAGAGAATAGGAGCTTTCGAAATGTGGTGCTACAGAAGAACGCTGAAGATTAGATGGGTAAACTGATGAGGTGGTATTGAATAGAATTGGGGAGAAGAGGAGTTTGTGGCACAACTTGACAAGAAGAAGGGACCGGTTGGTAGGACATGTTCGGAGGCATCAAGGGACCACAAATTTAGCCTTGGAGGGCAGCGTGGAGGGTAAAAATCGTAGAGGGAGACCAAGAGATGAATACACTAAGCAGATTCAGAAGGATGTAGGTTGCAGTAAGTAGTGGGAGATTAAGAAGCTTGCACAGGATAGAATAGCATGGAGAGCTGCATCAAACCAGTCTCTGGACTGAAGACAACGACAACAACAACAACAACATCCTCGAACTGTCTACTGTCAATGCGCCACTCTTGTTGCGCAACGGCCATAGGAAGGGACGACATGTGACTAATTTTCCAATGTCCCTACGTACGGTCTCATTTATTTATGGAAGTCCCTTTAGGGACTTGACAGCTAGTTCGATTTATAGAGGTTCGAATTAGCACGAGTCAACTGTATATCACACTTTTGATTTTCAAATCAACACCGGGCCGATAACAACCCTACCTTTTCTCATATTACACGCTGTACCCCGGAAACCCCAGCACCTAACGCTGGCAGACGCTGCACAGCGGACGGGACTCTCGCTACTACGGCACGTCAGTCCGCTGCTCCGCTCCGCCCCGGCCCGCCCACTTCCGCCGCGCCCCCGCTGTCTCCAGCGCGGCCCACGTGTTGGGCTATCTTTGCCTCCTGTCTCCGCTGCTGCGGCAGAAGCTACCCCGGCCACGGGCCGCGCGAGTGTTCGCTGTCTGCTGGCCAAAACGGCGAGGCGACGTGAAAACGCACAGGCCCAGCTGCCATCCTCTGCATTCCCTGCGGCAAACAGCGTGCAACCCACATGCTGCACTTCAATGTTCCTATGATCCACAATGGATAGAGGTCGGCGCGGATGTAGATGATTTATTATTATTATTATTATTATTATTATTATTATTATTATTACTACAAGTCTAGTTATATTTGGCAGTGAACTTCGCTTTTTCTGAAGCCCTGATTCCCTTCATTCTTTGTGAGTGGGCCTGCTTAAGTTCGTCCGTCCACTGGGCACCGCATTTTCTTTTTGGGTGTTCGTCTAGGTATGACTCGTTCATCATCATCTTGCGGAAGATGATCTGTCACAGGCGAATTCGTGTATCATTTCTCGGAACTGATGGTGGTCTTTGGCATTTCCCAACCAGGAGGGCATTGTGGTTTTCGTGTTCGAGAAAATACAGGTACATTTGGAAGCCTGTTGCCGTCCACCTTTCAGCTTTTCCATTTATGCTTCGTAATGGCTTGCTAGGTGAGTCCTTTATGTTACACAGTCACTTCTCTTTTCCTCCAAAGGATCCTTTAATTTTCCTACACGTTTCGTCTATATTTCCTAACGTTGCGCATGCGTTTACAGCTTTTCAGCTCTCCTCCAGCGATTCCTGAATTGCTATTTTCCACTTCCTATCAATCTCATTATCTGCACTTTTGTATTCCCTATTACCTGCTCCATTTTTATATTTCCTCATTTTATTAATTTAAATGACCTGTATTATTGTTGAAATCAGGCTAACAGCTTCCACTGGAACTGAACTTTTAGTTCCAGAGTTAAGCACTATCCAGTATAAATGAACACTTGCTTCTATTATTTTAAAAAACACTGTACGTCACTAGAGAACGGGCAGCATCATGATATGCTATAAATCCGAAATACGGTACAAAGACGTAACTGAATGTTGACAGTATCTGACCTTGGGGTAACACAGGCATTTTTTTTTTCACACGTAAATAAGCGACAATTGCTGCGCGGAGTGGCCGTGCGGTTTGAGGCGCCATGTCACGGATTGCGTGGCCACTCCCGCCGGAGGTTCTAGCACGCGCGCGCATGTGCGTGTGTTTTTAGCACACTTTTCAACATTAAGCAACAACTGTGCAGAGTTTAGTTCCAGTGTCCAGGGTCATGACCTATGTATAATTACGTAAATGTCTGTACGCCTAATCTCAACATGAACTTGAAATGGCTCGAAAACCAATGAATGAAAATAAAACAGTATTTCTTGTGCGACTGTTCAACCGCATAATCATTCACTTGCCCACTTAGTTCCTCGAGATCAACGACAGATTTTATGAAATCGACAGGCATTTTGTTGTAAAAGGCTCCATGCACGCGAGCTCGCTCCGTATTTCTTCGTACGTTTTAGCAGAACATGAGAAATGTTGGAGCCACGCACATGACGGCAGTGAAGCAGCGATATGGCCGTCATTGTGGGAGATATGAGCAATGTACAGGCGTTCGCAACTCTAGCAACAGCTGTCGTCAACATGTCACTGATGCAGCTAGTTTGGCTGTGGAATAATTTATTGAAGAGGGTGAATGAATATCCCGAAATATGGGAAATATCTTTTAAGGAACACCACGGTAGGATTAAGAAGGGTGAAGCATGGTTTACTGTATGTGAAAAGTTTTGTGAGGGTTTTGCTGCGAAACCCGAAATGGAATAAATTATGTAGCATGTATCACTGTTAAACATATTTCCTTATGTTCTAGTGTTGATCGAATGGGGCCTGTTGAAAATTGAAATAGCCCCAATCAGCAAATGCTTTACTTTGCGAGAGCCCTTTCTTCTGAATGTACAAAACTTCAGTCAATTGTAACAACAAAATACATCGTTATTTCAGATGATTTAGTGTAATCACTGCTTAACTGAGATGCGTGCTTTCTTCTGACTGCGTCCGTACTGGCTGCCTTCCGATCTAGTGCAGCTGCGCGATTATCGCTGTGATGTCTGTTCGTGTACACTGAAACAATGTCCGACACTGCGAGGATGCGGCTGGTGCTCATCTGCACCGAGCTAAAGCTTTCTGAGACTTCTCGTCACCGTCAGCCATTTGACATCCTCCAGACTTCTCCACATATGGACATTATTTTTAGATTACAGTACTTCAATAATGATATTCTACATTAGTCCCTATGATTTTCAGAGGTACAAGTCCACTGTTACAAACAACGCGAGTGTTTCACAGTTACTCCACTTCTTCATGAAACTGTAAAAGAACTATGCAGGTGTTAATTTTACGAAAACGGAATCGCAGGTAACATTTAAAGAACAATATACAGTCACTGCATTCGTTCAACGATGGATTATTTGTGGTTTACATCCGTGAAAACATTCACATTTGCACTTTTTCCAAATAAAATGAGACATTTGTTTGGTCTGCAATGCCTGCCTTCCACAAAGTCCTTAATAGCCGTTAAACATTGTTCAACTTGACAAGATATCCAACCAACCCAGCCAATTAGTTTCCTGAATGGATACACACAAAGATCACAAGACCGACCATCACAGAAATGGTTAGTGGATATTCCATCACTTGATGGAGTGGTCTGTTTAATACCATGTAGTCATTTGCGGGGGGGGGGGGGGGGGGGGTAATAACGTATTGTTGTCGGATGCAGTTACAGTTTTATGGTGTATTGGCTTCACTGATGGTAAGTGAAGAACTGTGACTGACCGATAATCAAACCTGAATCCCTCTTCTTAATCAGGTGTGCTAACTAATTGAGCTATCCAAAGCAAGAGGCGCGCAAAGAACGAAAACCACCAATTTGTCATTGGTTGCTTTCCATTTCTTTCAAATACCACCAAAGGAGTACCTCTAAGCATTTGCTGCGATATTCGTGACGACAGTCTAGCTTAACCACAATGGAAATGGTTGTTGGGTAAGCCGAGAACCTCAGTCGATCTGTGCGACGTCTTCACTAAAAGTGTTCCCGGCTGTAGATAAAGTGTCTGGAGTATAAGAGCTGGAGTATTCAGTATACACTTTTACTTTGCTAAAAGAAAGCAACGGCAATCAGGAACGCAGGTTCCCGAAATTAAATAATAAGTGGAGGTTCAAAAAATTGTAATGCTGCAGTATTATACATGATTGCACAAAAAATGGAAATATCAAAATACAACACGTGACAATACCTAATGCGGTGTAGGAAAGCTGGTGGCATTCGAAACAGCTTCTAGTAGTTTAGGAAAAATACAGCTACTATAAGGTCTTCAAGGGAATCTTTCAACGTTCTCCCTCCAAAATAGAGGCTAGTTCAGGCAGCGATAATGGAGGTTGATATCATGACGTACACTTCCCTCCCACAGCAGGCCGCAAACGCTCAATAATACTGAGATCTGGTGAATCAATGGAGATGCGACAATTCTTCCTTGTGCTCACTTAACCAATTCTGGGCGCTGCGAGCTGTGTGAACAGCGACCCTGTCGTCTTGGAACACAGCGTCACCATTGCTGAACAAACACTGTACCATAGTATGAACTTGATCAGCCAAAATGGTCTCTCAGTCCTTGGCAACAATGAGACATTGCTGAGTAACCACGGTGCCCGTGGAATACCACGATATGACAGCCAAAATCATCACGGAACACCCGACATGTCTCACTCTTGGGACGTAAAACCAGACAGAAGATAGAAATTGTATGAAACGAGACTCATCCGACCAAAAGACTTTCTTCCATTGTTCCGCAGCCCAGGTTTCATGGCTTCGGCACCACGTTTTCCTATTACGGGCATTTGCATCACTGACGTGTGGTTTTGGAATTCCAGCTCGCCCTGTTAAATTCCCAGCTTATGGAGTTCCCTTTGTGTTGAATTGGTGGTGATATGGTTCGCGAGTGCGACATTAAGTTCTGCAGTGACTTTTGAAGCTGTTGTCCTCTTATTTTTCATCACAATTCCCTTCAGTGACTGTCAATCACGGTCACTCACAACAGAGACTTTCGTCCGCGTTGTGACTAAGCTGACAGTTTAGCTGAAATGTTTTTCTGCTTTCCCCGTACGTATAAATCTTCGATTCGGTGCCTCTTGAAAAACAAAATACTTCGGCTCCTTTGGTCATGTAAGCACCCACCATACGAATCACAGATAACTTGGACATGTTCGAATTCACTTAGCTCCGACAAAATGCACTCACAAGTACATAAACAGTGTTGTGACACGACCGACACTTGCAACGTACTGAGGACATTGCATAGATGTCGTCATTAGTCAAATACAAAAGCGCAACCTGCAGGATTGGCTAGCATCTGCATTTTATTTCAGCAGGCATTTGTCGCGGTGTTTCGTTATTTTTGTCCAGCCGCTGTACCTTAACGCTAACCGCGTGGACACCCGTAAATAGCCCTTAATGACAAACAGAGAGCATAATTGTAGTCTCATCGTCACCGTGCCAATGACGTTGGACATATATTTTTTCTAGCTTACGGGTATTTAAAAATAAGAAAAATAAAGTGAGCACATTTTCAATAACTCTACGGACAGTAATGTCTCTTACTTCTCTGTTCTTAGAGCGCAACAGCTTTTTAGAAATGAATTCCACATCCACCCTCTCAGTACATTTCGTTCATATCTCGTGAAAATACAAACTTTTACGTCCCGGTACATCAACTCAATGCGCGGAGAGTAGAAACCACATATTTCACTATTCCGCAGGAATTTTTCGCAAGCTAGGCCAACTCGTTCACTGCCTGAGACGGCTTCTTTCGCTTTTAAGGACAAAAAGTCATCGCCTGAAAGGTATATCTATGCTGTAGTGTGTATAGGGAAGCGTCTGGATTTGAGACATCTCTGAAAATGGTTCGTGGCTTGACCTACTGTGAGAAAGTTATGTTGAAGATGATCTAATTCATCATTGGACGCTTTTCCGCTTTCTTTCAGCGCCCTTAAGATAGCATACTTCGAAACATTTCTACGGCTACATGGTTACACAAGGAGTGTTGTCTCTGGTCAACAGCTGAGGCAGGACGCCAGGACTGACTTTAATCTTCACGGTAACAACTTTCGTTTTTGGATTCATGGAAGCAATAATACACTGTGGTCCTTGAATTAAAATAATTCCTAAATGCCAAATGCAATCGCTCAATGCACTAAACCGCACACATCCGTATTCTGAGATCTTATAGAACAAAATAAAATTATCGACGTGAAATATACTTTTTTTTTCATCTTCACTTCCTACGGCGATTGAATAAGGTGAAGAGAACGAAAATGAAGAGCCCTTCACGATCTCTAAATATTTCACACTGTTTATAGTTGCAGCCGTAGATTTCATTAGATGACGCTATCGCAGTAAGTCTTGGAAGGGAGAGAATGGAGCAGAACTATTTTCAAAATGTTTTGTGTCAACCTCGTAAAACACTGGAGTCAGACGTGACGAAAATGTGGTGATACACAGTTTTCCACCGCTACACGACGGTACCAACCGGTTACACAAAGGTGACTATCGAGTGTGTGCCAGTGTGCTGTAGATACGACACATGGAACTTCCTTGAAAACTGGCCAAAAATATAAATGACAAAAATTACCGTTCATACATTAAACCAAGTAGTTTGGTTTAAAACTGATGTGCTTCACATTGTGATTCTTCATGTAGTAAACAACGATATGCAACAATGCACAATTTGCACTCAAAATCTTCAAACATTTTTTCCCGATATTTCATTATCTGGCATTTACTGGACATTAGGGCTAGTTTTTAGCGAGAAAAAACTGTCAATGGAGAACATGGGAAAAACATCTGTAACGTTTGATGGTGTACACTGTACAGTCCAGAAATTAAGCAATGGTAGTTTCATTAATTTGTCGGTATACAACCAGGGTTGTGTGTTCCATCAAAATGTGCCTATCTAAAATATTAGAAGTTGCGTTTCAGCAATCTGAAAATACCGAATCTAATTTTCAAGTCTAAAAATCTGAACTTCTAGTTAGCTATCAGTGTTTTACAATGTGTTTCCGTGTTCGACCTGGAAATCTCACACATCGGGAACAGTTTTCCTCACAAAAACGGTAGGTCCTCCGCTAACGCAGTAACAACCTTTTTGATTCGAACACTGTATTTTTGACGCGCACTTTACTCAAGATACGGGGATGTAGCTTATCTGTCAATGAATCCATTATCTCCTCAGGTATTGTGTGATAAGGCACGCGAGAAAGCTCCAGACTGCTTGGAACCACACAACACTGACGGAAAAAATTCGGAACACCAAGGAGGAGTTGAGACGCACAATCTAAACTTGGTACGGTGTTTCTACATCTGAAAGATACTGTCTATTCAAATATCGCACCAGTCGCATAAGAGTGGCGCTAGTAACGCCACTATGAGGATGCAAATCAGGTTTGCTTTAAATACACGCCGTATCGGTCGTGAGCGTTAGGATACTCATCTTTGAGATTGGACGTGGTAGCTTTAAGGCGACAAAGAAGCCATTATTAGCACATCACCGCATTGGAACGAGGCCGTGTAATACGGCAACGAGAAGCTGGATGTTCCTTCTGCCGTACTGCAGAAAGACTTGGCAAGAATGTAGATAATGTCCATTACTATTGGCAACGGTGTTCGGTGTATGGTTCGGACGCATCGTTACTGCATCTGCAGCAGCAATTTGAGCAATAGTCGGCACCATAGTGACAAAGGAACTGTTATAAATCCGTTACATCAAGGACAGCTCCGGGCCAGACGCCCAGTAGCGTGCATTCCACTGACACCGAACCACCGCCATATGCATTTCAGTGGTGTCAAGGGAGAGTTCAATGGAGGGCAGGATGGAGGTATGTCATTTTTGATTATAACTGGTTTTGCCGTGGTACCAATGGTGGCCCTGTGTTGGTTACGAGGACAGTTGAGGGCCGGCAATCAACATATCTGCATGTTAGACACTCTGGACCTACCTACACCAGGAATTATGGTCTGCGGGTGTGATTTCGTATGACAGTACGAGCACTCTTGTGGTTATCCCACGCACCCTAACTGCAAAGTTGTACGTCAGTCTTGTGATTCCATCTGTTGTGCTGTCATTCATGAACAGCATTGTACTAGGTGTTTTCCAACTGAATAACGCTGGCCCACATACCGCTGTTGTAACAGAACATGTTCTACAGTGTCGACATGTTGCCTTGGCCGGCTCTATCACCAGATCGGTCTCCAATCCAGCATATATGGGACATCATTGGACAACTGTAGCATAACTTCCGGCACCTGTACAACACAATGCATCCTCGTTTGCATGCTTGCATTCAAAATTAGTAACCGGCGTAACTGTCAGAAAGTACCAGCAATGGCTTCCTCGCGCTTACATTAATCTGTGACCTTGCAATGTTAGTCACTTACATATGTTATCTAGAAAACAAATGGTTTAAATCGCTCTGAGCACTATGGGACTTAACATCTGAGGTCATCAGTCCCCTAGAACTTAGAACTACTTAAACCTAAGTAACCTAAGGACATCACACACATACATGCCCGAGGCAGGATTCGAGCCTGCGACCGTAGCGGCCGCGCGGTTCCAGACTGAAGCGCCTAGAACCGCTCGGCTACAACGGCCAGCCCTAGAAAACAGTATTTCAGAAATTTCATTATGTTACATTAATCATTTTTTGGTCTTGCGATTTTTTTTCCACCACTGTAATTGCCAGTATGGAAATCCGAACTTTTGTGGAGTTTAGTATGATGAAGAGAGCTTTATCTCTCATGAATTACATGGAAAATAAAAGAGTGATGTAATACTTACGATTTATAATACATTAGTCTTTATATCCTCCTCAAAATGTCTTGGACGTCCTTTTAAAATCAACGGCCGCGATATCGGTAAAAACGCTACAGTAATTTTCTTCATTTTCACAAGAACTTAGCAGAAACAAAACAAATGAGGTGGTGAGACTACTTACAATATGAGAATGGGCAAACCACAGTAGTGTGTGGTGGTTTTACTCGTATGGATGTCTTGTCACCATGTTTCACATCGCCTGTTTTAATAAGAAACGTGCTTCTCCAAATTAACAAAGCTTACATGTTTCACTACGTCACAGCATGTATCGCAAACACAAAAGGCATACATTTTGGAAACTATGCTCCACTGAAGATGATATCTATGCGTAACATCGCACCATGATAAGATACCAAAGAAACGACAACTTCTATACAACTCGTAGGTCTGGGTACAAGATAACACTTTTTTCAACTGATTGTATTTCTCACTCTTTTGAACCGCATAATGTTCATCTTATAAATGTGGGAAATACCATTTCATGAGAAAGTACGCTTACCTCTTTCCAACTTACAATTCTAGTTTTTACGGAGCGTTCATTCTTTATATTACATCGAAGGCCAGGATTGAGAAAAACCCGAGTGTTAAAAAAACTAAGAGGTTAAACGTTCGTTTGTTGGGATTTTTTCGTGTTAACAAATAGCGTAATTTAAATTCTTATTAATCATTTATTCAAAACACTGAACCATTCTTACAATTACTTTATTCTAAATATGTCGAAAATGTAACAGAGCACTCTGAAGAAGTCCCTGCTAACATCAACAAAATCTTGGACAACGTTGTAATTTATAAAGATGCCACTAATCTTCAACAACTGTCAGAAGTTTAAGAGTCTTGGGCCTCCTCCAAGCAGACAGCACAAATATTGCACAGCCTGTCTAACACTGGATCGATCTTTTAGAAAGTCCTGTGAAGGCCCCTATAATAAGCTAACTTTAAAAAAGAAGGAACTAGAACTCTTTCACTATCCTGCTACTATTCTGCATCCAAGATTCAGAAGAATAACTGCAGAACAAGACGGAAGTTCAGCGAACTGGCTTATAGAGATGCATCCAGTGTGGATTGCAAGTATTATGGCTTTTAGGATTGCTGATTCTGATTTTTTTCCTCCTGCTATATTTTCTGACGCAACTATAACACAGATCCAGCCATACAAATTAAGGAAGGTAATGGAGCTGAAAGAAGCAATAAAAAACATACCAGCAGGATTTGTTACTTTTGTGAAAAGCCTCATTTCTTGCCCTGCTACCACAGCATTCATTGAGAGAATCTGCTCTACCTAACGGCTTGTTTGGTCAAAATTAAGAAATAATTTACGAGAGAACTGAGCTGAGAAATCCGTAAATATAAATTTCTGCACGATTCCAAAAAAGGACTAAATTGTACTTCAGAGTCATTACGATAATACTATTGTTTTTAGGTGTAAATGTAATTTAACTGTGCTTCTCATAGTGCAAGAAAAATTAAAACACCATATTAATAAGATAACATCTTTGACAGTAAATAGTTGGCTCCTATTAATGTCATGGCTCTTTTTAATTTGTATAAAGCTAACTACGTAGTTAGCCTTATGTTTTTTAAAGTTTATTGGGTCGGCTTAAATGGCAGCCATTCAGAGAGAGAGAGAGAGAGAGAGAGAGAGAGAGAGAGAGAGAGAGAGAGAGAGGAAAATCGCTACCCAACGCTAGCAGCTCGACGTGTGAACGCTCTAAGATTAACACAAACTGAAACAGCGACGACTAATAACATACCTGTGTTACAACACTTAATCTAGTGACTAGATTGTAGTCGAACGATTCCCAGTGAAGAGTATGCGCGATATTCGTAGGTGAGCATACAATATGACTCCCTTCCGTGATGATACTGTTATACACAGGATATTTGCGTGGTGACGATACGAATATTCGGTAATGACGTACAAGTGAAAATGTATTAATGTGAGGTAAGGAACCATGGCCCGGGAAAGACCGAGTTGGACGTCCAATGTCAAACGTTTGTGGATACACACTGCCAGTGCTCTATTTCACATGATTGTCGTGCACCTATGTGGCTCCAATTCAGCACTTTTGTACGTGTACTTTTCCTTCAGACATTCCCCAACATGTGGATACGAACAGAAGGCCTTATTTTGTTGTCATGTGCTCCGCCTTAACTGATTTAATTTTATTTTCTTGTGGAATTCGATTACTCGATAAATAGTACAATTCTCAAGGCTGTCAATTCAACTAAGTACCTGCGTGTTAAAATTACGAACAACTTCAGTTGGAAAGACCACATAGATAATATTGTGGGGAAGGCGAGCCAAAGGTTGCGTTTCATTGGCAGGACACTTAGAAGATGCAACAAGTCCACTAAAGAGAGAGCTTACACTACACTCGTTCGTCCTCTGTTAGAATATTGCTGCGCGGTGTGGGATCCTTACCAGGTGGAATTGACGGAGGACATCGAAAGGGTGCAAAAAAGGGCAGCTCGTTTTGTATTATCACGTAATAGGGGAGAGTGTGGCAGATATGATACGCGAGTTGGGATGGAAGTGATTAAAGCAAAGACTTTTTCGTCGCGGCGAGATCTATTTACGAAATTTCAGTCACCAACTTTCTCTTCCGAATGCGAAAATATTTTGTTGAGCCCTACCTAAATAGGTATGAATGATCATCAAAATAAAATAAGAGAAATCAGAGCTCTAACAGAAAGGTTTAAGTGTTCGTTTTTCCCGCGCGCTGTTCGGGAGTGGAATGGTAGAGAGATAGTATGATTGTGGTTCGATGAACCCTCTGCCAAGCACTTAAATGTGAATTGCAGAATAGTCATGTAGATGTAGAGTTACGTGCAAAGTTTTGTTTACGTCACAGCTGTCGAAACAGGACGATCTCTCGACAGAAGTTCGCGCTGCTTCTGACATGTCCGGAAAACCTTTTGGATTATACGAAAAAGTACGAAAGAACTTACTCCCGATATCATGACAGCATTGAAGATGGATGGAGAACGGGCAAAACTTTGAATCACTTTTTGTTAATACAGCATCTTGTAGAAGGTACGCAGATAAAATATTTTAGTACAATGTGTCTTTTTCATCTTTAGCAGACGAACAGCAAATCTGAATTTTTTTCATTTTCGACTCATACGTTACCGGATCTTTAATTCCTGTCTTAAATTCATACATTCGCCCTTCTAACGTTATCCATGACGTCATGTCACATCATTTAAGCATTTCCATCTAATAGTGTGTGCAACTGAGATATCGCTAAATGGTCCCAAATTTACAACTGCCAAACGTGGAACAGGCTAACCAACTAATCCAGAGGGCAAAATGAAAGCCGCTACCACGCATGTATATTGCTTCGAAACTCTGGGCATCGTCGTTCATTTTCTCATGAAATGTAGATTACAATTATGTGCTCCTTGTTCTGACTGAACACGAGTAAAGAAGTTTTATAACTGTACCCTGTCTGTCGTACTATATAAATCGTAATAGGTACAGTCTGCCAAATCGCAGCACTAGCTCCAACTTCAACCCCTCAAAAGGGGTATATGTCTTTCAAGATACTGTTAATACCATGCATAAATAATATTCATTAACATCCCCCCCCTCCCACACACACACACACACACACACACACACACACACACACACACACACACACACACACACAATAAAGCCTAATCCTACATGAGACAGAAGACAGGAAATTTGCTCAATTAACCCTTCGAACGAATAAGTTCTTGACTCTTGTTACAATATTTTTGTACGGTCCAAACTCAACGGACAGTAATTTGTTTGATCGAAATGTTTAAGAGCTATAATGTTTTCGAGTTGGGAAGAATAGGTGTCGACACGGCGCGTTGAATAGTTTTCCGTCCCTTTCGTTCAGATAGTAACCAAAACGCAAACAGCGTTACGTCGTCTAGCCGCGACTGAAGACAATTACAGAATACAGTCTTAGGTCTGTAGGCAGGACACAATTGAGCCTCCCTCTCAGACAGTTCATGACAGATTGTCCGTTTTCTTTGCTGTCATAACAAGGAACTTCGGATTATACTGTGACAGCTGTAGAGGATCGCCGCGCTCACCTGGAGAGTCGCAACCAAGGGGAAGTCTGTCAGTATCTCTGACCCCGATCTTGTGGCTGTGGACATTCCCATCAGCGCCCCGGTCTCTGTGCGACAGCATCAACGTCGGAAAAGCTAAAACCACTATCACGAGCGCAAAATTCCTACAGAATTTTGTTTGGGAAAACAGTTGGGACAACATCACGCCAGAGCTCCGAATTCTGATCCAAATTTCTATACGAGTCTAGGCATCGTGTCATTTCGCAAAAGCACAGAGCACTTTGTACATAAACAGAGCTGTCCATATCAGTTTCTGTTTTTTGTCATTAACTGTACCAAATTCACAGTATTATAACTAAGATCTCTTTTAAAAGTGCGGGTATTATGATGATGCAAGGTCTGTTTTAGTTGCACGAGACCAATGCTATGTAAGTCTGACATGTTTATATCAATCAAAAAGTTTGTTATCTAATTAGCCTGAATCTCTTGATTCCTTTTCTTTCGAATTGCTCACTTAGAAAATGATCAACGTACTGCATGAAAGCGTTTAGATGCTGGCAGATACTGTTTGAAATAATCTTACATGTGTATCAGGGCGCTGTTTTGTTTTGCACTGTACTGGGAACAGTACTGTTTGAAAGCAGTACTCTGAAGAACAAATACTGGATGTCCTTCCGATGATTGCCGTATCGTGCTTGACGAAGATACGTTGACTTCGTGTGTTTTGTGGCTCTTTTTCCACTCGATCCGGCCGCTTAACATGGTAACACTGAAAAGCTGTTGGAAAATTTAAAGCAAATTACTGTCAGTCAGATGAAGTATAAGTCGAGTGAACAACAACAAGCTATTCCCTGACAAAAGTTATCTTAAATTTAGTGCAAAATCCTCAAGCTGACTTCAGCCTACTAACCGACGTCGGACGACTCGCATGAAATGAGAAGCACTAAAGACAGTAGTCGTTACAAATGAAATCTGATAATATAGCTATCAATCGATTCGTCTTTGATATACCCCTTTCAAAACATGCTACTACAGAACACTTTCTTTTCCCGGGATGAGCAGTATTAACAGCATCTTCTCAGTCCAATAAAGATGTCAGAAATGTAATAAGATTCTTGCAAAAGATTCCCGTGTGCAGCGACATTACTTCGGCTTTGGGAACGAGCCCAGTAGTCAAGAAAAATTGCGTCGAAGCATTCCACAGCATGGCTAATCTGCTATTTGTCAGTAATTGTAAACACTGTCGACAGAAGTTTTTTCGCGAGACAAACGTTTACAGTGTGTGTAAACATATTTACATGTAGACAAACACTTCGTTTCTGAGCGCATTTGCAAATAAAAAATGGGAAGTCAATGAGTATTCAAATGTCAAGGTGTTACATACACATGTACAAACATGTGTAAGTAGGCTGTTTATGTTTTCTTATTGGCAACGTTACATAGCGCTCTGTATGAAAATCACTGGCTGTGCTGTGTGCAGTATGTGGCTAGTTTGCATTGTTGTCTGCCATTGTAGTGTTGGGCAGCGGCAGCTGGATGTAAACAGCGCGTAGCG
Source organism: Schistocerca cancellata (assembly GCF_023864275.1). Lineage (NCBI taxonomy): Eukaryota > Metazoa > Arthropoda > Insecta > Orthoptera > Acrididae > Schistocerca > Schistocerca cancellata. The sequence goes on along the minus strand of NC_064627.1, from coordinate 259,492,771 downwards.
TTGCGCAGTTGGAGGTGAGCCGCCAGCAGTGGTGGATGTGGGGAGAGAGATGGCGGAAGTTTTGAAATTGAACTGCTATATATATTATGATTATTAAGGTAAATACAGTGTTTGTTCTCTATTAAAATCTTTCATTTGCTAACTATCCCTATCAGTAGTTAGTGCCTTCAGTAGTTTGAATCTTTTATTTAGCTGGCAGTAGTGGCGCTCGCTATATTGCAGTAGTTCGAGTAATGAAGATTTTTGTGAGGTAAGTGATTTGTGAAAGGTATAGTTTAATGTTACTCAGGGCCATTCTTTTGCAGGGATCTTTGATAGATTGCGTTGCGCTAAAAATATTGTGTGTCACTTTAGTGAATGTTTGAGTACGTTCAGTTTTGCTCAGCTGTTTGAAAAGCAAATAGTGTAAGAGGTTTATCAGCACAGTCGTGTATAATTGTTCTAAGGGGACGTTTCACATGTTACAAACACATTCTATTTCTAATAGGATATAAAAGTGATACATTTTCTTGATACACAGATGTAAACACATACGTGTTGTGATATTTACATATGCTGCACCTAGAAATTGTGTAACCACTGCTAGTAACAATAAGCAGTTCTGTTTTTTGTCTGAGTTTTTACAGATACAACTGCATTTCTACCCAGTTATCACCTCATAATATACCAAGGTACTCTTAACAGAACCAATAGTAACCTGTTTCCCAAGACTGAAGTAAATCGATCAAGAACCTGAAGATGAGCCCCCAGAGCTCGAAATGCATCGTGTTTCGAAGTAAAAATCGTAATTAGTGATTGAAAACGGAAAAGCGTGTATTTTTGATTGTCTGTGTTATTCGGTTGGGTGCAGTCTTGGATTCGCAATAACGTGGATAATCTGGAGCTAACTGCATTTGAGAATAACTATACGACGATTAAGGATAGTGTTAATCTAGTTTATCTGCATGTAGATCTCTATGTTTTCAACCTGTGCGGAGTAACTGATCGGTCACTACGCTAAGCAGCTATCTTCCCTCGGCTCGCTACGGACTTCCGTAAAATTTCTATCCTGTGATAGCAGTCGTCTATAAATAACAGTATCAGGCAAGGGTCACTACCAACGGTGGCCAGTGTGAAACTTTTTTATAAACTGCGATCAGTACAGTGCCGTAATGGCTGCGGCGCCAGTATTTTCTGATACGGAATCTCCACCAAGAATAACACCGTCCAGATTCTGCAATCGCACAGTTCCCAAGCGGAACCCTAACTCTAGTAACTGTTTCATGCAAATATTGTTATCGATCAGACACTGCCGCCATATTCTCCTGCTTTTCACGCAGGTCTTTTAGAGTTTCGTGTGATTTAAAATTTGCTCAGGGAGGAAGCAATCATGATACACAACTTTCTGAAAGACAAAATTCCGGTTTGCGTAGCACTGAGCAGGGTCGCCGCAAAAACAGTTACAAAGGCAGACTAATCCTAATGAAGAATGCACGTATGCCTTTGGAAACTGACAAACGCGTTTCCATATTGGCTTTTCCAAAGCCCAAGGAAGGCTCTGCGCGTCAACAAAAATTTAAGTAATGGGGCTTGCGAGTCCACTGTGTAACCGCACAACGTAAACAAAACTGGTAGTTTACGATGAATATTATACTTGTTCGATATTAGCTCTGGACTGCAAAGTCGCTAGGGCCAACCAACAATATAATGCGTTATGCGCCCACGCTTAAAGAACGAAACAAAATAATCTCTACCGTTTACATGAACCGATTTCGATAAAATTTAAGTTTATCACCTTCGTCTCAACCACGCGTTTATCTCACGATTAACAAACAAGCACATATAGATATTTCCCCTAAGATTATCTGTTTCCTGCAGCTGTTGATTGAAACAGTTAACACAGAACTAAAAAAATGCCGTGAGTAATCTATTTCTCTAGATCACTGTCAAGTCTTAAGCCATGATACCTGAATTAGTTTCTGAGAGCGAACGGAGAGTCGTCATATTTCGTACTGGGCGTCGGCGTGACAGCTGAGCGAATAATAGCACGACGCGCGATTCCAGTGAAATTCATTGCCGCCTGATGGTCGTCTGAGACTGAGTCGAGTGTGAGCAGTAGCATGCCAACGTAGCAAGGGTGTGCCAGGGTCTACTTTAGCGTTTTCACAAATGAACAGTAGCTGTAGAGATGTTATGGTCTTCACTACGAAGTCTGACGCTACTCTGCCCGGTACATGCCTCTTCATCTCTAAATAACTTATTGCAGCCTAAATCTATTTCAACTTGCATGCTGTATTCATCTTTTGGCCTCTACAGTTTATACCTTCCACCCTTTGCCTCCAATGACTAAACTGACGATTCATGATGTCTCAGAATGTGTCATATCAACTGATCCCTTCTTTCAAGCGAGTTGTGCCATAAATTTTGTTGCAGCAGACTTTTAATCGGGGCAGCCACAGCCTGGATATAAGATTCTGAAGATAAGAACGCTTCAGCTGTTTAAGTCCTGCACAACCAGTTTCGCAGCATTTTTATTTTCGACAACCGCTACTTAGCAAAAATTACTGACTATCTACACTAGGTCATCCCATTCTCTTTTAAAGATCCGAACACGACTTTATTTTATGTGCGCGTTCATCCCGTATATATTTTCATTTTAGTTACGCTTTCTAGCTTTACATGAGTTTTTGTCTATTAATTTGTACAGACTGCACCCGATGATGCAGCTAAAGTGCCGCGTAACCGGCCATGCTTTTATAAAGGACTTAGAGCTGAAGCAGTCTCATCTTCAATATCAATTTTGTTCTTCCTAATTTGTTTCAATATCTACTAATTAGTTAGTTGATCTGCCCGTTTAATACTCTGGCTGCTTCAGTAGCGCCACACTTCAAGATAATCTATGCGCCCTTGACTGAGCTGCTTTCGTCGACGCTTACTTCCGTACAAAGCTACACTCCAAATAAATGTCTTTAGTAAAGAGTTCCTAACAAATTTATATTAGATGTCAACAAACTTACTTCTTTCCGTAATTCTTTTTGTGCTAAAGCTGCGTTTCATTTTATTTCCTCTACTTCGGCCATCAGTTTTTTATTGCCCAAAAGTGCAAAACTCGCCACTTTTAGTGACTCATTCTGCAAAACTAATTCCCTCAGCATCGGTTGACTTAATATGTCTACTTCTCGTTGCCCGTGTTTTACTTTCGTTAACGTTCATCTCAGAATCGCTCTTCAAGACACTATCCAGACCGTTCAACAGCACTTCCTTTGTCTCTGCCAAAATTACAACGTCATCGGCATGC